>NW_020439094.1:1476583-1507322 GCF_000699045.2 Agrilus planipennis
ATAATGAGAGAATACTCAATCTAAAGCAGTTCATGATAAAGAGTTGCAAAAATGCCAAATTATAGTTTCTTTCGTTTCTTAATGATTGTACCGAAAATCTATTATATTACATCCTCATTTTCCAATATCGTTAAACTTTTTTAATATCAAAGTCAGTTTCTTCTATATGAATGTACGAGTCCGTACACTATAAATTGTTAGAAATGTTAGAAAATAAGAAATATATCAATAAAAACTGGTCAAAATTAAAATTAACGTTGGTAAATAGGGTTATAACTTATATAAAAATTAGAACCGAAAAGCGGGAGGAAGTGGTTGATTTTCTGAAAAGAAAAAGTAAGAAGCGTTTGAAATGTGGTGCTAGGAAGATGTTAAAAATACCGTAAATAGAAATGGTATTGAGAACATGAAGGGATATTAGAAAAATAGGAGAACAGCAGAATGGAAGAAAAAAAGCAGGACTTACGAAGGGTAGAGCCAGTTCTAGATTAGATAGCTATTCGCAGATAGTTAGAGATGTAGGTTGCTTTAGTTTTCGAGAAATGTCAAGATTGGTTCAAGTTAGAAATATGTGGTGATCTTCACCCCGAAGACTGATTCAATAAGAAGATCTTACGATGGACAGAGGATTATGTATTTATAAATTATTCTAATTGAAATTCTAACTGTTTCCGTATTTTTCAATTATTTGTTATTTAGAGTAGGCCAACGAATACTAGTTAAGTAAAAGTAGAAAGCGATCAAAGCAGTCAATTTTAGATTTTAGTGTATAAATGTAAAAATGTGTTTTGCTTCTTTCCGTAGAATTTACGTGGTGTATTTTAAGCTCGCCTTTGATTATTTGCCTTCTTAAATTAAATAAACAATAATTTATTGGTATTTCTAAAAGTGGTAGGAGATAAAATCTAGCTTTGCGTAAGCGTGTTGATTTTAAACGGAATTTGGAAAAAGACTAATTGGCCCGTTGCCGCTAACAACATAAATCACTACTTTCATCTAAACTAAACTGTCAAACTTTAAAACTTTATGCTCAACTTAAGATTTGAACAAACTTTCTTTTTCTGTTTTTCTTTTTAGTTTATCTTATTTGCACGAACATTCGAATTGGAAATTGAAATCGTTTGTAGAGAAGCAAAGACAATTCTAGGACAAAATCCAATGTAATTTCTTCTTCATCTCTACCGTTTTACCCCCTCCACTCCTTCTCTAACGTCTAGGCCTTCAGCCATCTTTGACAACTACCATCGTCAACCATCTTTGACAGCTGTCATCGTCAGCCATCTTTGACAGCTGTAATCGTCAACCATCTTTGACAGCTGTCATCGTCAGCCATCTTTGACAGCTGTAATCGTCAACCATCTTTGACAGCTGTCATCGTCAGCCATCTTTGGCAGTTCTCATCGTCAGCCATTTGACAGCTGTCATCGTCAACCATCTTTGACAGCTAGAAAGGTTTGTTTGTTTTACGACTCACTTAATGACAAATCACTTATGATGAACAAAATTTAATATTCTGTTTGAACTTCCTGTTGAGTATAATTATTTTTATGTGGTTCTAAGGAATTGTCTGTAATTAAAACTTGCATATAGTAATGCAGTACGAACCTCATATCAGTGATGTTGGCTTTTTTTTGTCTCATATGACAAGGAATTTTTATGAAAATTAGCCCAATTCTATAATAATATAAGAATCTAGTTGTAACGCTTAACATATTAAAATAAAGACTTTACGAGAAAGTCGATGTATTAGTGAATTAATTTTTACCTACTATAGATTACTGTAAATTAATGAGAAAAATTTGCTGCCGCAGTTACTCCTTCGCATGGAATTGAACATGGGCCCCTGGTTTTACAATTATAGGTACGGGGCCTTTATAAAGAACACTTGAATGTAGTAAATTTTTGTTGTTCCGTGAGTATATACTCACTTCGCATTTTTCGAATTCTTATTAGTGATTAAGGTGATCTTCATAGTCAATAGCTTTTGTACTTAAAGTATTATGTTAGGGATTTTTACTAATCAACTAAAAGTAAAACAAAATTATTGATATGCACGGGAAGAAAAAGTAGGGAAAGAGCTAACGTAAAGATAGGAGACAAAGGATTAGAAGAAGTAGCTAGGAGGTCAGATAAGTCAGGACGGAAGGAGTAGTAGGGATATAAAGCAGAGGATAGCGCAGAGTCGAGTCGCCTTCAATAAAAAGAAGTCACAGCTGTGCCCGCGAACGGTTAATTTAAATATTCGAAGAAGGCTGTTAAAGGTGTATGTTTGGAGCGGGGCGCTGTACGGGTGCGAAACATGGACGGTAGGCGTGGCGGAAAAGAATAGATTAGAAGCGTTCGAAAAGTGGTGTTACCGGCGAATGATGAGAATACCATGGAGAGAGAAGGTTAGAAATGAAAGAATAAAATAGAGGACTATGGAAGTCAATAAAAAATAGGCGAGATAGGCAGGTAGTCGTAAAGGTCTAGTCAGAGACATGATAGAGACAGAAACAGGCGTTATGAGGAGTAGAGGTAGTCCGCAAATAGATAAGGATGTGGGATGTTCTAGTTTTAGGGAAATGCGAAGATTAGCTCAGAATAGGAAGGAGTGGAGATGCGTGTCCAACCAGTCTTAGGACTGACGACCTTATTATGATGACTAATGAAACAATTGATTTTTCATTATATGTAACTCATTATTTTCTTTTGTAAAGAATTATTGAATTCGTTGAATTATATGAATTTACTTTGGTGGTCTCAATTCCTTTTCAGCTTTTGTTTCTGTGAAAATAAATTTAACGGATTATAACAGTGATTTATTAATGTAAAGGATAATTACAGGCGGCATAAATCTCACTGGATGTCGGCTGTCGTTGTTACGTTCGTATGACATTTGTGAAATTGAAATTAATATCTTTTAAATCTGAACGTGTGTATATTCATACTTATTACCCTTATTGTCACTTCATTATTTGTAAGTGTAAATTATTCTGTCTGGAAGACAATTGGTAAAACTTGAGTTATCGTCAGCTATTTTCTTGAAGGCCGTACAATACGAAAACTTCTCACAATATTAAAAATGTAAGAATACGCAATTGGCTACGTATTCATTAATATTTACATATTATGTCTGTCAAATATGAAATAAATATACGGCGATACATACACATAAATATAAGTACGTAGTAGATATTATATATAATAATGCTTTACCGTATATTTGTATGCAACATAACAATACATTAGAGAACCACAAGATTTCGATGGATAGCGCTTAATTGTAATACGTGCTGGGCGCTGGTAGAAAATGCGGTTTTATCAGCGACTGCAAATTATTTGTATTTAAGTCGAAAGAAATAGACTATTAAGATAATATAAATATCGGAAAATACTATATATGGGATCCATTTCGCAAAAAATAAAATCGTATCGATCGAGGTCGACAATCGATAGTTACTGACTAGATCACAAGAAAACGTAAATAGGAACATCAGGGATAATTCGAAAACTATGATTTACTGGTGAATAATTGCAGTCTGGGTTGTTATTGTGTTTAAAAACTTAAATTGACTTGTGAAAAATAACTTCAGCATTGAATTTGTTCATAAGAAGATTTTGGACTGAGACTGGTATAGTGATAAGCAAGGCAAGACCAAGACTGACCCAGTCGCATCAGGGTTGTCTAACAAAAGAACTTTTTTATATTCGAAATATGTAGTTGAAATGTTACGTAGCAGTGAGCTTGAAGATTTACGTCTACCTCGTTTTCATTGCGAATTTCATGCATAGAATTAATGTGGACCGAAGCAATGTCACCGCTACTTTTTAATCTATGCATCGAAGATCAACGCGATCAACATCGTTAAAGACAGTACAACTGTAGGGATAGATATACAGGAGCAAAAGATTAGTATGCATAGATTTGCAGATGATATAGCAGTATCTGTTAGAATCCAGCATGGAGGAGTTAGAAATAGCTTTAAATAAAATGGATGCGGTACTAACAAAACAGTACAGTAAAAGTTCCTTATTCACGGTTTCTTTATTCACGTTTTCATTATTCGCGGGTGAACAAATTGAAACCCAGTTTCTATATTCGCGGCTAAAAATTTCATTATTCGCGGATGCAATCGGTAAACAGAAAAGAATTCGGTGTCATTTAATAATGGGATTGACCGCAATAGACCGCTCGTGCCTAGTATGAATTTTTCTGAAAACATGGGTTTCTTTTCTAAACATTGTGATTTAACGTTGCGAGATAAATATGTGATTTTTTGTATGGTAACAGATAAAAGCTCATACTAACTCGGTACGTTTTTGATTTTCAATAATATTATTGACTATATAGTCATTAAAAGCTTTTACAAGTGCTAAAAGTTGATGCTTCTTGTAGGACACGTATTTTCAATAGATTATAAAAAATTTAAAAATGGCCTACCACAGGCTTTAGAACAAAGCTTTATCTATCTTACTACAAAATTTCAAACCTCTGTTCCAAAAACTCATATCTACAACCGATAAGCATGTTTTCACTCTACGGCGCGTGTACTACTGAATCCCCTTAATGTGTCGGCATCTTTTGAGTATATACAGTTGGCACGTGCCGAATTCGGTGTTATTTTTTTAACGTAACAGCATCTTTTGAGTATTATTGGTTCATGGCGAAGCGACTTTTATAAAAGATGTAACCGAGTGGACTAATTTCAAAATTCAAAACAAGAAAAAATCACCAAATTTTTTAAACTCTTGCCTAAAGCTGATTATAACGATTAATTTTAATTGCGAATTTATCAGTACATTGATTTTAATTTGATACATATTGGTTTTATTTTGAAACCTTAGAACGTATCGCCTATGATTCCATACTAATTAGCATTCCATATCCACGATTTCTGTATTCGCGGTATATTTATGGAACGTATACCCCGCGAATAAAGAGCTTTTACTGTATTACAATACATAGTAATACTTGCTTATTGATTTTATTTTGGAACATTAGAACGTATCGCCTATGATTCCATACTAATTACCATTCCATATCCACGGTTTCTGTATTCGCGGCATATTTATGGAACGTATACCCCACGAATAAAGAGCTTTTACTGTATGGTAAACTAGGTTTTAACCGGAGATTCGCACGCGTTGATGTTTCTTTTTATTGATTTTCATTTAGTTTTAAAAAATTGGAAATAATAATCCGGTTATTTGTACTGTATATTTCAATTTAACTCCAAACAATTTACATTTGATGTAATGGAGGACCACACAAAACTAATTTTTTCTATCCCTCGGGAACAGAGTTTCTTTCTGGATAAAAGGTACTCTATATCCTTTTTTGTACTCCTGGTACTGTGTGCACAAAATTTAATGGTGATCGGTTGAGTGATTAAGGGACGAAATCGTTACAAACAAATTCACATTCGCATTTATAATACTAGTTAGGATTATGCATAGTTATTTATGAGCATATGACATTGTCCTTATAATGTAGCAACTTTCTGCAGTTGGCGTTCATCTTGCTGTTTGTGGTAATTCTAAAGATAGGTAGTAGGTAGAATTTGTCTATATCCTGTCGCAACTGTCTACAGTGAAGTCTGACTATCATGAAGTTTTTGTTGTTTTGGCTGTTTACCATATAATGGTAGCTATGCCGTGAGTTCACTTCACCAAGTTGATATCCTTACGGATCTTACTGTACATTTTTCAATCCTACAAATTTTTTACAAATGACATTTACTACGCCGTTAGAAGTAATTTAATTTTTTTGTAATTAATAATTTTCGTAGTTTAACTGTAATTAAAGCTTCAGTAAATTAAGTATGAAGGTAATTATTATGAAAATAGTATTTTTTAAGTTACTTATAAAGAACTGATCATTCTGATTGTTTCTATTTTATTTCAGAATGATGCTCATGGCTTTTGGAACAGCTGTAATAGAAAAATGGTGAGTGTTATAAAATCTCTATTTTCCTTTTCTGTTGTAATACATTATATTGAATGGAAACAAGCTTCCATTTCATTAACTCGGCAACTGCGTTCGTTATCAACTGCATCACCTCATTTCAGTTGTGTCAACCTATACTAAAAACCCAAAAAGAAAATAATTTCTCATATTTTAATAAATAAAGCCAAACATTTAAACAATATTAAATTCTTCGTAAGTAATTTGTAGAAATCACCATACGTAGATCACAGTCTCCAACTAATTTGTGCTTCTCATCGGCACCTAATATATAAGTAGTTTTTGTAAATCACCTGGCAAACGGAAATTGCTACTGAGTTATAGGCAGTATATCGCCATCTACTGATAGTTGCTGCTAACTGTAACTCTTCGTGAATTCAATTGTACAAGTAAATGCTAAGGACGACATTACGTACATAGGAGCCACATATAACGTGCAATATTATTTCTATTGTGTAGGAAAAATATTTTATTTCAAAATAGGAAAAAATGATTTATTCTAAACTAGACTATTCAATGATTTGATAAAATCTCGAAAATAGTTTTTAATGAAAAACCTTCAGTGTACTGTAATTATTAATGTAATTTTTAAAACATCATCATAAGGTCGTCAATCCTAAAACTGGTTGGACACGTACCTCCACTTTTACCAATCCTGAGTTAAACTTCGCATTTCCCCAAAACTAGAACAACCTACATCCTTAACTATTTGCGAACAGTAATCTAATCTAGGTCTACCTCTACCCCTTCTAACTCCTGCTTCTGCCTCTAATATGTCTCTGACTAGACCTTCATGCCTAAGAAGGTGTCCTACAAAACCTATCTCGCCTATTTTTTATTGACTTCCATAGAGTCCTCTGTTCTCCTATTCTTTCCAATACCTCTTCATTTCTAACCTTTTCTACCCACGATATCCTCATCATTCGCCTATAACACCACATTTCGAACGCTTCTACCCTTTCCTTTTTCGCCACGCCCACTGTCCATGTTTCGCACCCGCACAATGCCGTGCTCCAAACATAAACTTTTAACAACCTTTTTCGAATTTCTAAATTAACCGTTCGAGAACATAGAAGTGACTTCTTTTTATTAAAGGCTACATGACCCTGCGCTATCCTCTGCTTTATATCCCTACTACTCCTTCCATCCTGACTTATCTGACTTCCTAGGTATCTAAAATCAGCCACTTCTTCTAATTTTTCTTCTCCTATCTTTATACTCGCTCTTTCCCTACTTTTTCTTCCCTTGCATACCAGTATTTTAGTTTTACTTTTATTAATTTTCATACAGTACTGATCTGTCAGTAGCGTTTCCATTTTATTTAAAGCTATCTCTAGGTCATCCTTGCTAGATGCCAATACTGCTATATCATCTGCAAATCTAAGCATAGTAATCTTTTGCCCTTGCACATCTATCCGTACAGTTGTACTGTCTCTAATGATGTTGATAACGTCTTCGATGTATAGATTAAAAGTAATTAATTTGTGTACACATTTAACATTGAAATTTATTACAGTGCCATCCATAACACTATTTTCACGCATAGGCACAAAAGAAACCCTTCTCGAAATTGAAACAAAAGATTTTGATTCTGAAACTATTATTTCAAAAAAGCAGACATTAAAAGAAACTGAATATTGAGTGAAACGAATTGATGAGTAGGACTCGAACATCTCTAAATACTCGTTAATAAAATGAAATAATTTAATTTTGCACAAGTGCTATACTAAAATCTTGCTTCGATATTGTCTTCCAAATTAACCTAATTATTCTCAACATCCTAGCAAATGTAAAATCGAATGATAAAGATGTCAAGTTTCAGTCGTTTTCGTTCTACGTATATTAATACTAACGCGTAAACTCGCAGTGATGGTAGGAGCGCTTCTGCGGCTTTTATAATTTAACTTTATTGCATGTAGCATCCGCTATAACAACGAAACTCGCGTGCATGTATGAGCCTAATTAGTTACTACCTTCATTATCGCACACTTTATTCATATAACGACCAACTATCACATTGCATACGTTTTCCCTTCACTATATCTAACTGTTTGAGTCGCGGCCACTTGTTTAATTTGCTTCGTTGTCATATTTCTTTTTTGTTTCCCTTAATGAATTTGAAAATAGGTAGACGCTACGTGTGCATTAATTTAACTGACAGCCGTACGTTGTTTGCTACGTTTGGATTTGCAATTTCGTACTTAGAATATGAAATGCCCCTTTACATAGCTGAAAGGGTTTACAAATTAAACTATTTGATTCAAATGTTTCGTTTGCCTTTTGTTCCGCTTTGTTGTTGTTGTTGGTTAATTGTTAATTATATTTAGAAATTTTGAAGCTGGAAAATTGTATGTTTCATCTGAGTCAATATTATTACAGGGACTAATATTTAATATCATTTTATTTGTGTGAAAACCGCGTGAAATTAATTGATACCTACGTATAATATTACAAATGATTGGTGATCGAGAATCCACGTATCAATATTAGCTGAGGGTCGATATGATTCAATGATTCCTGATCAACTATTCACATCTAATTCCCAAGAGAGCCACTTTTCTGGCAGTAAATTTTATAGTTACCTGCAGTGAGGATCTCTCAAAAGTTTAAGAGTAATTAAGTCATAATCGCACTATATCTTTTGGTCAACTATACATATTTATACAAAATAGGGGTAGATTAGGAACTGTTATCCACTTAATCTAACCAATGACGTATGTCGAGTTAATGTATTCGAACAGTTGCATTCACAAGAACGAATGCAGGATTGCAGTATTATAATGTAAAAATCTTAGTTAATAATCGGGGAAAAGTCCACCGGAAAATAGATTACGGAAAAACAAACTTACCCGGAAAAAAACGGAATTAAACATATTTATTTAACCGATATATACATAATAATAATAATAATAAAAGATACTTAAAACTGTACAGTGCGTATACCTGTCTAATTAAAGGGGGTTAGCTGCAGAAAGCCTCTACACAGCATTCTCACCCACACCTGGCAGTCCTCTAACATGATCTAGTCTTATTTTTCTATGAAAGAGACTCCGCGCCCTTACACTCCAATGTTTGTTATACTTCATTTACTTTCAGTAGCGATGTGCCCCTTCCAATATCTTGGATGCGCGCTGGCAAAATCGTAGGTAGGGAGAAAAAAGCTCATTATACTCTCGACTTTTCTTCATTAAACATACTTTTCGATACAGTACCTGCCAAATGTTTTGTTCAATCATGAATAGTAGTGCGAGTCGAAAACAATCGTTAAAGCCTTTAATATGTCTTCAAATATAAATAAACATCTCGTTGATATTTTCAGTAGTAAATGGTACCAATAACAGCACATTTGAGCAATGCAATTGTAGTGGATAAAATGGTCAATTTTTCCGTGCAGTACTGTACGGATAATATGCTCCTCACCGGTTAAGAGTTTGGCCGGGAGTTGTCTCCTTCCTTTTTTGGCCTAGTGCTGTTCTTTTCTACCTTGTGCCGGTCAAACTGAAGGTCACATCGCTACAGAACGTAAACGAAGTATAACTGTGCAGTGTGCTGGCGTGCAGTATATTTAGTAAACGTTTCCTATAACGCGTATATTTTCGGATTTTACTGTGAAGTACGAACGCAAGCGTGGCTTGTGCTGGCGTTAAGTATAGTTAGCACATTGGCAGTTCTTTAGCGGTCTCGTATTTTTCTCTATGAAAGAGACACTGCGCTCTAGCATGGCTCAAAAGCTCCTAGTTTGGCTAATTGTGCGCTGTGCTGGCGTGCAGTACATTTAGTAGCGCGTACATTTTTGAATTTTACGATTACGTATGAACGTAGCTGTCGCTTGTGTTGATGTTAAGTATATTCAGCAATATAAACCGTTTTGGATACATATTTTTAAAGCTAAATGCCACAATTTAAGTTTTCCAATTTTTACTTAAAACCGATTTGAAGAAGTGACTGACATAAGAATTTCATGCATAGAATAATAATGTTTCAAGTTCGTTTTGTTTCTATAGTATCTATCCATCCATTATAATCCAGGAGAAAACCTCTACAAAAGCAATGGACGAAACAAATTTCATGTCTATAATCTGTTTACTTAGTCAAAATGAACCTTGTTGTTCTTTACTGCTAAATTTTTTATGGCAAATAGTTTATGTGTTGCGTTGAATACGTTACGAAAGAGAGCTTTCAAACAATAGGCGCAAAATTAAAAATGGAATATTTAATTCATAGCGGCGATAAAATTTTAACGACTTCTCATCAAATTTGGTAAACTATGACTTCGAATGTACAGATTCTAGGACACGTTAGTAACAGTTTATGAGGCTTTTTAACAGAACGAAGAATATAATAAAGCATCAAAGTCACAATAGCCCCATCAAATAAATATACACACGTGTTATCTTTCTAGTTTGAATGAGTTTGTGAATTTAACTACTTTATTATTATTATTACTAAATATTTAAAACACATTACACGCAAATGTATTGTTCAACATTTTTTAATAAGAAGTAATTATTCATCATCATCATCATAAGGTCGTGAGTCCTAAGTCTGGTTGGACATGCACCTCCACTCTTTCTTATCCTGTGCTAATCTTCGCTTTTCCCTAAAACTAGAACAACCCACATCCTTAACTATTTGCGAACAGTAATCTAATCTAGGCTTACCTCTACCCCTCTTAACCCCCGTTTCTGCCTCTAATATGTCTCTAACTAGACCTTCAAGCATTGGAAGGAGTCTTAAAAACCTATCTCGCCTATTTCTTATCGACTTCCATAGAGTCCTCTGTTCTCCTATTCATTTTAATACCTCCTCATTTCTAACCTTCTCTATCCACGGTATAGTCATTATTCGCCTGTAACAGCGCATTTCGAACGTTTCTAACCTTTTCTTTTCCGCAGGGCCCACCGTTCATGTTTCGCACCCGTACAGCGCCGCACTCCAAAAATACACATTAAACAATCTTTCGAATTTCTAAGTTAACCGTTCGCAAAGATAGAAATGACTTCCTTTTATTTAAGGTGACTCGACCCTGCGCTATCGCTGCTACTTTTTCCGTCCTGACTTATCTGACTTCCTAGACAAATAATTAAGACACTTAGTTTTTACTTCATTAAATATATAAGAGATGCTTGGGCATACATATGTTTCGGAACATGTTTATAACAATAAAAACGATACCAAACGACAACAATCGTATCTACTAGCTGGAAAATAAAATTAAATAATTTTGGTATACATATTTACATTACTTCGAATCAACACGAAATAAGCGCGTTAATCAATATGACAGTGGCTATTATATGATCAGATTTAAATCAATAAATTGAAATTGAATTGAATAAATAAAATATTTAAATATGTTAAATTCATATAAACACAGAAAAACACACAATGGAAATTCTGAAATCTACCAATCCAGAAAGTATGTACAAGTATATAGGTATCTATACGAAGATAATCTTTACCGTTTTTACCTCTATAATTTCCAGTGTAATAACGTGTTCTAAATGATGTATAGACATACATTAAATCCTACAGCTATTGATGATACGATTAAGTAAATAAATACCTATCTGAAAAACTGTAACAGTTTGATAGACAGGTTCAATATGCATGACCAATACCAAAAATCGGAATATTGCTGAACTCACACCAGCATTTTGGACATCACAAAATTCGCGCGAACCAACCCATGTAGAACCTTGCTTGGCCCAAGATTGTTCAATTCTATGCTTTGGTCAAAATTGACAATCAATTTTTGAACAAACATAACAAATGCCTGGTTTATCATTTCAGCCCTAGCCCAGTTGGCAAGCGTGGTCTACGACTAAACAGCCAATGTTGAACAATACTAACCCAACATTGGGTAATCAATATTGTGCCAAGACTTGATGAACAATATTAACTCAAGATTAGCCAGTTAATATTATGCCATAAAGACTTGATGAACGAAATTAATCTAAAATTGGACAACATTCGACCTTAACCAAGCTTGCAGAAATGTTTTTATACCTAACCTTAGCAGTAGTAGCTTGACCGAACTTTATTCGAATATTGACAAGCCCATACTTGACTGCTCAGTATTGGACCAAACTTGGCGACTGACATTTGAAGATTGACCACACATTGGATGAACACTGACAAGCCAGTGCTTGACTAAGCCAGTACTGGACCAAACTTATCGAAATGTTAACCTACCTAGCCTTAGCATATGAAGATTGTCCAAAGTTTGGACCAATATAATAAACCTATGTCTTCGCTCCCCACTACTGGTTCGGGTTTAGGTCTGTCGTCAAGTCCGGCATTTCCTACATGGGAATCCCGTGAATTTATATTTAAATTAATACCTGTGTTACCATAAATTGAAAAAAAATCATGAGGTAAAACATGAACGCTTGTTAATTATTCTTCCTTCATCATAATCAGAAGGTCATCAGTCTTATCCTAATCCAAATTTTGCATTTCCGAAAACTAGAACTCAAAATAACTAAAACTAAATTTCAAGTTACGATCGTTTGCTTTTAAAAACAAAGGTACTATTTATAGGTTCTTGATGAATTATATTTACACCTTTTCCTGTTAATTTTGTTGGATAAAATCATCAATCAGTGTAAATATTGTGTCGTTACCTTACTTCTAGTGACACATACGCATTGCCTGAATAAATCGGGTCTAAGAATCTTCAATATATCCTTGGGGAAATAATGGAATTAGCAGAGTATAAGTAGCCACCCCTATGAATTATTTAGCAGTATCTCTTTACTAAATGTGAACAAGAAAATGACTATAGACGAAAGCTTGCCCTGAACTAACCATCGGTTTCAAGTCGATGGCTATTAGCCATCCTTCACTTCCCAAATTTACGACCGATAAAAGCTCAAGAGAGACGAAGTGGACGGATAGGAAACAAAATATTCTCGAAATTGAGGGGTCGCCTATTCCCTAGAGGGTTCCAATTGATGAAAGTACGTGAGGCATAGGAATGAAAAATTCAAACCTTCAAGCAAACGGTCATAAAACAAGGAACTATTACAGGGATGTCGAAGATTGTAACATCCAACGTGTGATTCACCACTACTTGGAAATCCAATTGACGAAACAAAGAATCAAATAAAAAGAAAAACAACTTTGCCATGAATAAGGAAACAGTTGCCAATTTTTCGTGGAACACTGATAAAAAGAAGTACCAAGAATATTGAATGTGTAAGTCTTGAATAACAAGTTAAAACATTCTCAAATAATTTTTTACAAACAAAACAAAAGCAGAACACCGAAACAAAAAGATATAAAATAATGAAGCTTCCTCAACTGGAACGTTTCCTGTACACTTATTATATATTAATTAATTATCTGTCTACTTATTTATGAATGGTTTTATACATTCAAAATCAATGGAAATTTTTCCTATGTAAATATTAATGGAATTATTGTAAATGGAAACAATTATTTTTCCATTTATGCCAAATGATTTTGAATGGAATTTACAAATTTTCCATTGATTCCCATTGAAGTTTAATGGAAATTTTTCCTACGGGTATCGTTGTTTGTGCGCGAATTTTGGTCAAAAACNACTAGATTATTGATTTTCCACCACCTAATTGGCAATATCACTACTCTTGCACCTGGGCAAGCAAAAACTGTATCGAAAAAGGCTAATAGTATATGTGGCCAGGAATTATATTGTAAATTGAAACAATTATTTTTCCATTTATGCCAAATGGTTTTGAATGGAATTTACAAATTTTCCATTGATTCTCATTGAAGTTCAATGGAAATTTTTTCTACGGGGAATTATTGTAAATGGAAACAATTATTTTTCCATTTATGCCAAATGATTTTGAATGGAATTTACAAATTTTCCATTGATTCCCATTGAAGTTTAATGGAAATTTTTCCTACGGGTATCGTTGTTTGTGCGCGAATTTTGGTCAAAAACAACACACTATTTCACAGATTTGGCCCCCTGTGACTTTTTCTTGTTCCCGAAACTGAAGTGGCCCATGAATGGACGACGCTACGCTACGTTTAAGGAAATAAAGACGGCATCGAAAGGGCGCTGAACAGGATCACAAACAATGATTTTTTGAAGTACCTCGACGATTAGAAAAACCGTTGGCACAAGTGTATAATATCTGGTGGGGATTACTTTGAATGAGACAGAATAGACACTCATCAGTAAATAAACAATTTTTGGAAAACACAAATTTCGCGATACATTTTGAAAAGGCCTCGTATTAGTTACCTAAGCGAGAACCTGAGTCATCTCCATACAAGATTTGGCTTACCCAGAAGCACATACATTTGTAATTGTACCTTATTAGGAACATCAATAGTTTTGTAACCTATTGAACGATGCAACTGTCACAGTTAACAATGCATACATGGATGACTGTCTGACAAAGCACTCTATCGTTTAAGAGCAGCTATGTGTAGGCAATTGAAGCTGTTGTTATTAGACAATCGAGGGCCTGATACACGAATTAACTGGATAATGTTTCAATTATTAAATTAAGTGTATATATGGAACATTGTTTTTCAGCATTAGTAATTCAGTTCAAACATGCAATGCATACAAATTAAAAAATATATACTTATAAACGCATTTTGATTATTCTTTTTTGATTGATAAAGTTACTACTTCATGAGTAAACAATCAAACAAGGCATTTATACTAGGGTCAGTTGAAAAGTCCCCGGCCTGACACATAAATGGCGGCACCAGAACTAAATCTATATGATTTTCAGTTGGTCCTAACCTTCAAAAGACGCGTCTATAAATTTGACGGCTGTCGGATCATTAGTTTGTGACAATGGATGAAACATGGCTCCATCATTTCACTCCGAAGTCCAATCGACAGTCATCGGAGTGGACTGCACACGATGAACCCGCTCCAAAGCGTGCAAAAACGCAACAGTCGGCTGGCAAGGTTATGGCGTCTGTATTTTGGGATGCGCGTGGAATAATTTTCATTTACTACCTTGAAAAAGGAAGGACCATCAACAGCGACTATTACATAGCGTTATTGGACCGTTTGAAGGACGAAATCGCCGAGAAACGACCGCATTTGCAGAAAACGAAAGTCCTGCTTCACCAAGACAATGCACCGTCTCACAAGTCAGTGAAAACGATGGCAAAACTTCATGAATTGGGCTTCGAATTGCTTCCGTATCCACCGTATTCTCCAGATCTGGCCCCCAGCGACTACTTACTGTTCTCAGATCTCAAAAGAATGCTCGTTGGGAAAAATTTTTCGTCGAATGAAGAGGTGATCGCCGAAACTGAGGCCTATTTTGAAGCAAAGGACAAATCGTACTACAAAAATGGTATCGAAAAGTTGGAGGATCGCTATAATCAGTGTATCACCCTTGAAGGGAATTATGTTGAATAAAAAAAACGAATTTTGTAAAAAAAAATGTGTTTTACTATTTTAGGCCGGGGACTTTTCAATTGACCTGTTAATTTTAATAAGAAGGGAATTAGTGAAAACTTAGCAAACACAAATTCAGATGAAAAAATTAGAACATCGCATGTCATACCACTGAGTAGTGAAGCAACGGACGTGTCATAACAAAAACGGAAACGGAAACAGAATTAAAAAGTGAATTTTTGCGGAAGCAGAAACGGAAGCGGATGCGGAAGTATTCTACACTAAAAACAATATACAAACAAACAAACTCACATTAGTTATGAACATAGCAAGCTTTTAGGTCTTAATCTTGGTCTTGCCCAAATACTTCTAGTCTTGGTCTTGGCCTTGATAGTTCTGTCTTGGTTTTAGTATTGGTCTTTTTCGTTCTGTCTTGGTCTTACTAGTATAGTCTTAGTCATAGTCTTAGTCATAGTCTTGGTTTTGTGAAAATGCAAGACTAAAGCCAAGACTGCATTTTGGCAAGACCAAACCAAGACCAATTTTGTTCAACACTAGCTCGCATTCGTATTTATAATGTTAGGTACGATTACGCTAATTCCTGAAATTGTGCGAAATTTATGAAAACAAAAGAGTAAAGCAAAGACTTTCAGTATGATGGCATTAAGTCTTTCTTATAACAGGTAATTTTACTAGCGGACGTTTACTACCGCTCGCCCTCCCTATAACTTTCCAACTAGGTAGACGAGGAGTTCGAAGAGGTTAGTCTGTCGTATCTAAATTTATCGAGAATTAGCATCTAATCGCACCAAATTTCCATATAGTTCTGGCTTCATAAGGGTGTGCCACCGCGCGGCGTGCCTTGAGGTTTAGACCACTGCTTAGCATTCGGGAGAACGTCGATTCGATTCCGGATTCGCCTGCTACGGTCCAAGTTTTTCTGTGGTTTCCTTAGATCACTTAGGCAAACGCGCTGGGGCAGTAATATTCCACAGATAATCCTTCATTCTCTTCTGTCTTCAGTTCGTCCGTCTCCTCTTTCTCACCCGAACCACCAGCCACCCATTCCCACGATTCTTGAAAGGAGGCTGAAGAGGGCCTTTACCCTTGCCTTCCGGCCAAGTCCGGAGGGACTACCCGCCCACCAGCATTAGTGGCTGGTGGGAAAGAAACGCCCAAAAGTTTAGTTTTTAGGGTGTGTCACTGATGTAAATAAGTTCTTTGTTGTTTTTCTTGTTCAAGTTTTCGTCCCCAGTTATGATGCGCTTCAAAAACGGATCATTTTCGTGACGTTTGAGAAGCGAATCGCAGACGTCAATGCGGCGACACAGATTTCTCTCTGTAAGAACATGGGGAACCCATACATCGAGCTTGGCCTTTCAAGTGGTCATAAACTGTTGAATTTGATAAATTTAACCTCAATCCGATCTCACGTGTTGTTATTCGCCGGTTCACATCAACTAATGCCTTTATCGCGTCTTTATCAGCTTCAACCGGCCTTCCCGAACGTGGTGCATCTTCGACATCAAAATTGCCGGATCGAAATTTAGCGAACCAGTTCTGGCACTTGCGTACTGTCAACACACCTTCTCCATACACATCAGTCAGTTTCTTTCTGGTTTGAACAGCATTTTTTCCCTTTCTGTAGTAAATCAGTAAGATATGTCGAAAATGCTGCTTATCGCTCTCCATATTTAAAAGGACACCAACCAAAAACTACTGCGTAGAATTAATTGGAATTTTTCACACATAAGCCTTGCTATATGAGCTCTCAAAGCATATAAAAATTATACGGCTTAAATGTGAAGTTAGGTGCAAAAGAATACAATTAAATCCTCTGTCGGGAAAAAACGAAATGACTTTCCGAACAACCCAATAGTTTATGATAAAAAGTATCAGTTGCATAAAAATTTGGATGATGGTTTATTGATCAAATGACCATAAGGGAAAAGGACAACTGGTATTTCACAAAGAGATTCATCAGTTGTAGAAAATTTATCATTTTACGTTACGAAAGAGGAAAGGGAGTGTGCAGGAGAAGATACATGATCTGGGTCGAATACATGTATATTATATGGATGTGTGTAGGTACGTGTATATTCCGATTGCGTGATGAACATTTGTGTAACGCTTCCACACTGACACTCATTCGTTAGAAAAATATATCAATGTCTGTTCTTGTGTCGTGCAATCTACAAAACCGTAAAATATACAGGAAATTTATCACCGGGCTTATGTCCGTGAAACACACAAATCGTTCGTGAATCTATGGACTGGAATAATTGAAAATAGTGAAGCTAATAAACCTTCTAGTAACATGTACGAAAGTCTATGTACCATATTTCAGTTGTTTCAAATCAATGAATTTATAAAGTAAGTCCTGTAAATTCTAATTTCATTTATCATATGATCTGAATGCTTTTCAGTCTCTTTTGTCCAGCGTATAACCGATGTACCTACAATTGAGTTGAAGAGAACAAGTTTTTTTAAAGTAAAACTTTCACGGGTTCCTCAGAGAATCATAAACTATTTCGACTAATGTTTTAAAGCAAAAAATCCAAATTAAACGACATTTGTAACTACCAATGCACGCACGAAAACGAATGAAAAAATTTGTGAGAGGGAAGAATTGTTGTATATCAGATGGGATGAGGAAGTGGAAAAGAAGATGAAGAGAAATTGACTTTGCGTTTGGGTCAGTCAGGATAGCGTAATTAATTAATATTTCATATTTTTAAACGGTTAATTCAAAACTGGGACGCTTCCCTACTGAATCTGAAGCGTTAAGCTATAAAGTAGAATGAAATGGTCGTATGTCGATCTGTCAACAACCTTTTTTTGTTTATAGAGGATCCGAATGGCATAAAAATGCTTATGAAAAATGAAATTAAAAAGCGCTTTTCAAATTTATCAAACTTATCGAAAAACATCATTTGATTGTGAAAATTTATTACTATAAATGGTGAAATATGAGCTTACATAAGGTTACGTGCTATAAATTGAATTTATTTAAATTGTCGATGAAAAGGTGCTTAACTATTGATTACTGTAAGATTTATTGTTATTTTTTTGAGTTTCTACTATTACCAGAATTTAATTTCACGTTTAAGAAGATAATCAACAGGGATTTGTAAAATGAAGATCTACAATAACCAATTTATTTGTTTAATGAAATATCTTGTAGAAAGTTTGGTAAAATATGATAATTTTCACACTATTTATTCCAAGTTTTCTAAAGTCTTTGACAAAATGGCCAACAAGGTTTTATTGTACATGTTACAATTGTTATGTATTTATGGGAATCTTCTTAACTAGCTCAATTATTATCTGGTGAATAGGTAAAATGATCTGTGGTACTGAAATTAAATCAGCTCTATTCCAAAAAATTTAAGACATTATCGGGAGTCTCCCAAGGATCCCTCCTTCGGACGCTATTATTTAATATTATTGTCAGTAATATTGACTGCAAATTTAAATGTGAAGTTTTATAGACCAAAGATCTAAAATTATTTGGAGTACTAAATAATAGCAAAGATCATAGTATTTTTTAGTCTACTCTGAACTAAATGATTTGTATCTTACAAACAGACTAGACATTAACTTAAATGTTAATGATTTTCTGTAACTTCAGAATTCTTTAATATTCATTAAGGGGAACAGAAATAAATGAAGTTAATAGTATAAGAGATATTGGAGTTCTCATAGACAAAAAAATTCCAAATATACAAAAAAGAGGATTAAAACTGCAGAGAAGAGCGAATGTATACAGTTGGGATTTTGTGAGCTAGTGATAAAAAGAAAACATGTTGATCATTGTTTTTAATTAAAGTTATTAATGTCATAATTGAATGCTCAAAACTATTGAGCTTTATTTCGTGCGCCCAACAGAGGTTTAAGAATTACTGATAAAACTCAATAGGAAATACCATATATAGATACAAACTTAGTCTAGCTTTTTTTTGTAATTGCTGTTGGCGTATGTTTAATCATTATCAGAAGGTCGTTAGACCTAGGACTGCTTGGACAGGCACCTCCACTCTTTCCTATCCTGAGCTAATCTTCGTATTTCCCTAAAACTAGAGCAACCTATATCCTTAACCGTTGCGAACAGTAATCTAATCTAAGTCTACCTCTACTCCTCTTAACACCTGTTTCTGCCTCTAATATGTCTCTGACTAGACCTTCATGCCTGAGAAGCTACCTACCTATATCGTCTATTTCTTATTGACTTCCATAGAATCCTCTGTTCTCCTATTCTTTCTAATGCATCTTCATTTCTAACCGTCTCTATCCACGGTATCCACATCATTCGCTTGAAACACCACATTTCAAACGGTTCTAACCTTTTCTTTTCCGCCACGCCCACCGTCTATGTTTCGATACCGTACAACACCGCGCTCCAAACAAACCTTTAACAACCTTTTTCGAATTTCTAATCAACCGTTCGCGAACATAGAAGTGACCTCCTTTTATTGAAGGCAACTCAACCCTGCGGTACCCTCTGCTTTATATCCCTACTACTCCTTCCGTCCTGGCTTATCTAACTGTCTTTATGTTTAGTACTTTGAGTTATTTTCATACAATAAAGTTTTGTCAATACTGCTTCCATTTTATTTAAAGCTACCTCTAACTCCTCCTTACTAGATGATTATATTATTGCTATATCATCTGCAAATCTAAACATACTAATATTGTGCCCCTTTGATCGCGTCTTCGATGTATAAATTAAAAAGTAGCGGTGACAATGTGCAATATATTTGACCCCCTACCATAAATTGAGTTCTCTACATTGCTGCTCCAGCTCTATCTATAACTGTCCGTTGCTCTTTATACAAACTAAGTACTAACTCTTGTAGTTTTAATAACAAATAAATCCATTTCACCGTAAATAAACATCTGGACAGACTACTTCAAGTATAATAAAGAACAAAACAACTTGTTATTTTTAATTGGAACCTGCACGTTTTTGGAAATTCAAGTATTCTATTAATTTTCCCGATTTTCCATTTGAAATACAAATTCATAATAAATTAATCTACTATTCGCTTTCTGTTATTGTGATTAATGAAATCCTGCCACAGCTCAGCTCAGCTCAAACAAATTTGACGGTTTAAGCAGAATCGAATTCGTCAGTAGAAAACCGTACGCTCGAACAAGTAGACGCTATTAGATTCAACATCGTAACGGAATTCTTGATTCGCTTTTTACAGCCCACTTCCCCCGGTTCCCAGTAATGTCGAAGATAATACGAGCAAATTTGACTTTCGGTAGGTTTGTTATTTGAACCGATATGCAATTTTATTTCTGGATATTGGTAACCGAGTCGAATATTTGCTCAGGAAACGTACCTGTACTGCGTGATATATCTATGAATTACTACGTGAAAACTAGAGGGGGGGAGCTTTGAATATACTAAGGGTGGTCACCGAGAGGGAGGGGGGTAAAACTTGAAAAAAAAGTCACACAGTACGGGTACGTTCCCTAAGTAGATAATAGTGCTGGTCAAAAATATCGATATATCGGTAGTTAGCGATAATTATCGATATATATTGATAGTTAGCGATAATTTTATTTTATTCGATTATGGTAACGTGCCTATCACGTTGAGGTGAGCTACGCCGGGATTCGTTTCAGCAAGTAGATATCTATACAAATGGACCTTGTTGAAGCATACGTAATCCTAAAATGTAGCATCGTACTACAGATGACGTTTACCGCGCCATTTGTGGTATTTTCTAAAACGCGCTGTTAAGACAGCAGGTAAAAGTTGGCCTGTGTTCTGTCGGAGCTGTCTGCGACGCGCTGATGAGATCCAAAAAGATCGAAATTGCGATCCGCGTCTGGCAGTTTCGACAGAATACAGACTACTTCGAATTATTTTATTTAATCGATAAAGATATCTGAAAATAGTTATCGCCCAAGTCTAGTAGGTACAGCCCATTTCATTTTGTTTTTATTGCTAAGAATGATTTATATCGATCCTTTATTACGAGATACATTTCAATCTATCCTTTTCGGAACGAAGTTCCTGTACACGGCTTATGGTAGGTGTAAATTGGCAGAAACCGTCATCAAAAAAAAGCGTTAGGCCCTTTGCACACAACACAGTCAATCCGTCATGCACACACCACCGGCGACCGGTCGGGGATTTAATTTCTGATCGGCCAACAGTGCCGTACTGTCATCCGACCTATCGTATATGGAGTTTCTTTATATACAATTGACTCTTGATAATTTGACACTCGTTAATTTGAATTTTTTCCGGTCCCTTGAAAAATACTCGATAAATTGAATAAAATCAATGTTAGTTGATACCCTCGGTAAATTGAAGTTGAAGAAGTAGTATCTTGCTCGCCAACATGCGATAATATGAGGTCCAGGCTTCCCTACTCTCTGTAATTTGAAGCTTTTATCATGCTGAGACCTGTTGTTTGTTTACGTACATATACAGTCCTGTCGATTGTTTACATAAATAAGATATGAGTAAGTTCGCAAACCCGAAATGTACAACAGTTATCGGAGCAGCCCAAAATTACAAATTCTGGCTTAGGGTGGGGACTTCTATCTAACTGTGGAGAATTAACATTTAAAGGATTATGCTCAATGTTGACGATGACGGAAAATACCACAAATGGCACGGTAAACGCCATCTGTAGTACGATGCTACATTTTAGGATTACGTATGCTCCAACAAGGTCCATTGGTATGGATATCTACATGCTGAAACGAATCCCGGAGTAGCTAACCTCAACGTGATAAGCACGTTACCATAATCGAATAAAATAATTCGAATTATTTAAATGGACCTTGTTGGAGCATACGTAATCCTAAAATCGAATTATTTTATTCGATTATGGTAACGGGCCTATCACGTTGAGCTTAGCTACGCCGGGATTCGTTTCAACAAGTAAATATCCATATATTTAAATGGACCTTGTTGGAGCATACGTAATCCTAAAATGTAGCATCGCACTACAGATGGCGTTTACCGCGCAATTTGTGGTATTTTCTAAAACGCGCTGTTAAGACAGCAGGTAAAAGTTGGTCTGTGTTCTGTCGGGCTGCCTGCGACGCGCTGATGAGATCCAAATAGATCGAAATCGCGATCCGCGTCTGGCAGTTTCGTCAGAATACAGACCACTTCGAATTATTTTATTGACGATGACATTAGTGTCGATGGTGTTCTAACGGATGCCGCATTGATGAATATGGTCTTTCTAGATGAGGATGAGAATGAAAACGAAGAAGAAGAACCGTCAACTCCATTCACATTTATGTTTTTAAATTCTAACTTGTTTTTTCGAATCCACAAATGAACGATCCAATATCAAAATTTTCCATTTTTATACCAGTACCTAGACTTACACAAATTTTAAAATGAAAAATTGCCATATCTACGACCATGTATTACGGCTACGACAAAATCCCCGTTCGTGTGAAAACGTACATAGACTTGCATGCATTGAAACAAAAGCACCGGCTAATTTGCCGACCGGCGACCGCGTGTTCACCGTCGAAATTTTATTTTAAACAGCAGTCGGTCGGTAGAAAACCTGGCACCGGTATTAGGTGTGTTAAATTGTGTTTAAACGTACGTAAAATAATATTTTTTTCCGGTTTTTCTATCGCCCGGCAAAATAGCCGGTCGACGGATTCGCCGTCCGGCTGGAAACCGATCTCTTTCTCTGCCTGTCTCTTTCTATTACATACGAGTGTGATATGTGTCGAGATTCGAACAGACACAAGTAGGGTTGCCACCCGTACTTTATTATAAAGTATTGTAGTGTCCGACCGAAAGTTCGGTTCCGGTTTCGATTTCGGTCGAGTTTCGGCAAAAAAACGAATTTCGGTTTAGTTTCGGTTTCGGCGGCAAACCTGCCGAAACTACGACCGAAACCGAAACTGCGTTCGGGGGTTCTCGCGCTCTGCTCGGTCATGTTCGGCGCGTTAAATTGCATCCAAGCGAAGTAGATTAATAGACATAAGACATATAGGTAACAACAACAAAAGTAATTTTATGTTTATTATTATATAAAAAAAAGCATGAATAATCTTCAAAAGAAAAATGAATCTAGTCTACTATACTTACTCAAATAAACATCTCACCTATTTTAAGCATTTTTAAGGCGCAATTAAAGTATTTCCTTAAATGAAGGGTTGTTATGTTGATTTTGATTTGATTATCAATAAGTGAAAATGTCAAAGACAGCAGAGCTATCTGATTTAAAGATAAAAAAATAAAACTGACTGATTTTATAATAACGTTTTCTTTATTTTTCTCTCAAAACATGATCCTCATAAGGAAGTTTCGGTTTCGGTTTCGGTTTCGGTTTCGGCCGAGACTGAGACCGTTGCCGAAATTCGGTTTCGGTTTCGGTAGTAAAAACCAGTTTCGGTCGGACACTAAAGTATTGTACTCTATTTCGACTGTGCGTGCGTTATACTTTACAAAACACATAAAGTACGCAAAAATACTTTATTTAAGACCTTAAGTAAACATCGTAATTTTGTAAGCGATTATTCGAAATTCAGAGTAGGTACTTTTACATCAATAATATTGCACAGAGAAATGGCAAGCCATATTTACGAAACAACCTGATTTCCCAAATCTGTTCAAAGTAGTGTCACTTTTGCTGTCCGTTCCGACCACTTCAGCATTTACAGAAAGAGTATTCTCTGTTATGAACGCAATGTGGCGGGACGACAGGAATAAAGTTTCATTAAAACTAATTAAAAATGAACTTTTAGTTTACTTAAATTTTTGTTTGCCATATTTAGAGGCTATTAATGTATTTAAGAGCGACAGCAATTTGTTACTGGCTGCTAGGTGTAACAAAAAATATGTTTTTAAAAACAAAAAATAAAATACTTTATTTTTATGCTGAGTACTTTTTTTTTTAAACCTTTTAGTCGATAAATACTTTATGTGAAGCCTGAAAATGTGGCAACCCTAGACACAAGCATCTTGCGCGACCAGTCGTAAAACCCTTTTAGGTTAAACCTCAATAGTGAATTATTTTGCATCTAACTTTCAATAAATGTGTATTTTTTTAAAATATCATATGAAACTTTTTTATTTAATTCCTTATCTTACTCATTTACATTGAAAAATTATAATAAAAAAATGAAATATACAAATTTTATCTTAAATACCATTCGCCAAAAAAGTTAGAACTTTGTTCCTGACGGGAATCCCCCGACCGCACATCTTTTTTTTATTTGGAAATATCACTAACACTCCACTTCCTCTACATGCATTTAATATAAAGAAAATCGTTATGTTTGTTGTTTTAGTTTTCCTCAATTCTACAAAAGAACTTGCTTCTATAAAAGTTGTATGCCTACCCATCAACTTTGGAGTTCATTTCGAAGTTTCCGTCTTGACCTCGAAGTTTTACATTCACTCTCTCCTAAAATAAAACTGAAATCTCAAAAACTTATTCATATTTGCTCTTCTTTGAATGAGTTTTGAAGCGTTATAAAATGGAAGAAGGAAGCAACAAATTCAAAATTTCTTCAACAAAAACTAACAAATAGAAGTAATATGTTTTCGAAATTTTAATACTCATTTGAAGTGAATGTTACTGTATTTATTAATTTCTAACTTTACTTAGGCATAGAATTATCCGTTGGTTTTATACGTGCATATTCAATATTCTGGTCAACACCCGCATTAGGGGCTTTAGTGTAAGTTTGATGAAGCTAAAAGCTAACGCTTGTAAAGCTCTGCCATGGTCTGTTTTGGAAATGATGTAAATCAGGCTGGAAACAGTTTAGTTATGTAGCTATTTCTACCTGGAGATAAATTAATTTGGATTTATATAGGGTTACATTGTTCTTTTTACCATTGGTGTTCAGCATGGGAGCAAATAGGTAAGGGCAAAAGAGGGAACTGCACCCCTTAAGAACCTCACCAATATAAACCCACTCATCATCATCTACGACTGGTTAGATACGTACCTCCACTCTTTCATATCCTGAGCTAAACTTCGCATTTTCGTAAAACTAAAACAACCCTTATCCTTAACTATTTGCGAACAGTAGCTAATCTAGGTCTACCTCTACCCCTTCTAACTCCTGTTTCTGCATCTAATATGTCTCTGATTAGACCTTCATGCCTGAGAAGGTGTCCTACCAACCTATCTCGTCCATTTTTTATTGACTCCCATAGACCGTCTGTTTTCCTATTTTTTCTAATACCTCTTCATTTCTAACCTTTTCTATTCACGTTATCCTCATCATTCGCCTATAACAGCACATTTCGAACGCTTCTAACCTTTTCTTTTCCGCCGCTCCCACTGTCCATGTTTCGCACCCGTACAGCGCCGTGCTCCAAACATATACCTTTAACAACGTTTTTCGAATTTCTGAATAAACTTACTACAGTACTGAAAATTCCGCTATTCTCGCTACGCCCATGGTGTTCCATAAGTAACGATACGGGGTAATAAGCTTGTGAAATAGATGCTTTGAAGGTTAACGTAATTTCTTTCTCTATTTTTTTTTTTTCTTTATAAATCTCATGTAAATTTGGCAAAAAATAAAAATGACAAAATTTATAACATGAAGGTTTTTCCATATAAAAATACTACCAAATTTCCGGATTTTCCCGAGTATTTTTCAAAAATTTTCTTTCACACAAACCTTGTCAATTACAAATACAATAAAAAATAAATCATTCAAATCCGTTTAGCCGTTCCAAGTGATGCTCCATCATGCACTTGACAATTCCCTAGAATTGATAGCTAGGAACAGTTTGATTTTGGTTTTTACGTTTTTCTGGGCAATTG
Source organism: Agrilus planipennis (assembly GCF_000699045.2). NCBI lineage: Eukaryota > Metazoa > Arthropoda > Insecta > Coleoptera > Buprestidae > Agrilus > Agrilus planipennis. The sequence goes on from NW_020439094.1 coordinate 1,502,685, forward strand.
TTCCAATTTTCTCTTCATAAGAACCTTCATCGGAGTTCAAATGATATCATAAAAAAAATTTATAGAAATTGGTCTAGTCGTTCTCGAGTTTTGCGCTTAGCAACACATTTAGCGATTCATTTTTTATGTATACCTATATAGATCAAAAAAACCTTCACCCCATAATTGCCTGTGTTGTTTATCATTTATAATTTATATTTATCATCTTTTTTATTAATTGAAGTATTAATCGTAATGAGAATTTGTTTGTTTCCAAAAGTAAAAGCCTTGCTATTAAATTATTTACAAGGTTCGTAATTTTCATAAATATTTGGTCAGTAAATATTTTACAACTCATTTAATTTATCTTTCCGTATCAATATCAAAGAATATATCTGATAAAGTTTTGTCGTCAGTATATTTAACAGTGTGCCAAGAAGTTAAATTACAATTTGGTGAAGTATTTTAGACGAGGATCCGATAAATCGAATGCTTTCGAGCGAATGGAGTCGACTCAGCTGTTTATATGTGTATCACAAAACGCTTCCTCTGGGAGTAATCGCCTTTCCAAATGGATTGGTACGAGGGTTATTCTATCTAACAGCTTTCCTCTTATCTCAAATGAAGGTTCTACGTTTAAGAGGAGATAATCAGTAGTGACAAAAGAAGCAGATGTCGTGTTAAAATAATCGGTTAAAATATCACATTCTTCCCGTTAAAGATCGCCTCAAGCACCCGACCAGTTTGTTCTTTCCCACCAACGAAATTAAACTGGAAATGATCACGACTTCTATACATTGCTCCACATTGAACATGAGGCTATTTTGTCAGAATGAACTTGTTAAGAACAATTCACAAGAAACATTTAGCTCTTGAGAAAAACAAAAAAAGTTTGATTTTTTGAATAAATAAAAATATCATTTATTGCACTACAAATAAAATATACCCCATGGAAACGTTGCAACCTCTTTTCGTTTGATTAATTATTTCAAAGATCGTAAATACCAAGTTTCAAGTAAATTCAACCACAAATAAAATATGTAATAAGTTTTAAGTAACTATGATCCCATACAATATAATGTCCCATTCAAATATTGGAACTCCTTTTAACCCCCACCCCCCTACATAGTTTGATTTTTTTAACCAAGTTTCAAGTAAATCGGACCAAAAACAAAAATGTTACATGCAGTCTTTGCAATCCCCTTTCAGCTTCATGCAGAGGTTGAATTTTTTAAAATGTTGAAATTCATATACTTATCACTAATTTTATATGAAAGAAAGTTAAAGCCAACTTTCAAGTAAATCTAACTTTAAAGAAAATATCTAGCATATAAACGTTACAACCCATTTTCACCCCCTTCCAGAGGTCGAATTTTTTAAAGTGCTGAAATAGGTGTTTGATTTTATAACAATGGTCATAAATATCAAGTTAGTTATAAAATACAAGTCCTTACATAGTGAAATTGCTTCAAATGTGCAAAATGCAAAATTTAAAAATTTGTGTCATCATCTTTATTGACATAGGATTGTTAATTCAAAGACTTAGTGGACACGCACCTCGACTCCTTCCTAACCTGAATTAATCTTCCACAAAATCTAAATCTAGAGCATCCCACATCCTCAACTAATTGCGAACAATCGTACAATCGGCGCCTTCTCCAGTCCCTAATTATTCCTATTTCTGGTTATAATTTGCCTCTAGCTAACTCTTCATCTGTCAGATCGTATCATACCATCCTATCCATAGAATCCAGCAGAAGGAAAAAAACTATCCAGTTCTACCGCTTGGAGTTAAGAAGTTGGAATAAATTTTTGAAAATAAGAGTTAAGATATTCCTTCTCTACGTATTTGCAATTTAACATGAAGTTATGCCAAAGTGATTCGTAGTTTAGTTATAAATAGACACATTTAAGAGTAAAATACAAAGATATATTGCACTAAACTTAAAGCCGCGACATCCCTTGAGGTTTCGACAACAATTAACAAGTGGCATTTAGTTTGCACATCGGTAACTCAGCAAAGCAACGTTTTATAGATGTTGAAATTTTCAACTGAAAACTGATTTTTATCAAAGTAAAATATAGCCTATTTTACTCAGGAATAGAGCAACTATCTATATTAATACAAAACTTTTTAGAATTGCTACAGTAGTTGCAGAGATTGTCTAGCCTCTTGTAGAGTCGTTAGAGTCTGACCACTACCACTGATAAGATTTTAAAATAACTGTTGCTGTTCCTGTTGTTTGTTTTCTCTTCATTTATAAAATTCTTTAGCCACTTGTATAGCTCCATACATACACTTCTAAAAACATTTTTCGAATTCAGTGAAAACTGAGAAGACCAGAAAAATAATAATAAAAGAATCACTGGGGGTTGCTCTTTTTTAGCCAGCCAACAATACATCGACAGGCATACTAATGTTGCTAAACAGATACACTCGCCAAAAAATTTAAACTCACAGATTAGATAGAGCCGTTCTACAAATACAAACCACAGAATGTATTAGAAAACCACTTAGCCAAGCTTTATATTGGGATAGAGACAAAATTACAGACAAAACAGTTAATCATAACAAACCTGACATCACACTGACCATCAAAGAAACTAAAACAACCTATCTGATAGATGTTGCTGTACCAAACACTGAAAATCTTAAACAAAAACATATTGAGAAAATTTAAAAATATATTCCTTTGATTGATGAAATAAAAGAAATGTGGAATCAGAACACAGGTCGAATTATTCGAATAATAATATCATTAATAGGTGTTATACCTAAAGCATTACACGCTAGCCTAACCGAGTTGAAACTATTACATAAACTTACTTATATAAGTCTACAGAAATCAGTAATCCTTGATACATGCGGAATAGTACGAGATTTCTTAACAGTACTGGCATATCCCGCTTTTCAAAAAACACAACAGGTTATATAAGAAGCGGAGTTTTTTCAACAATCACCGTGTTTCAGGGCAAGAAATACTGTTAGCTCTATAAAATTTAAGAACAGAAAATTGGTTTCCGTATCATATCCCAAAAGATATGAGTGAGGTTCTTTGACATTAGCCCGTCTTCATTTGCTCAAAGTTAACCAGTGAAAACTGAGAAGACCTGAAAAATAACAATCAATAATAGGAAGAAAAAGACAAATTGGAGTTTTACATGAGTTAATAGAACACTAACAACTGTTTCGACTAATTCAATCATCTACAGAGAGAATTACAAGAGAGACTAACTTAAAATTAAAAATACAGCAGTTTATAGTTCTTATAAAATCTATTCATCTTTCGGAATCATTGGTTTTGTATCATGGATTGACGGTTGTAGTACATTAAACGGCTACGTTTTTGATAAAACAATTAGTCCACTTCTAAACAATTCAAGTAAGTCGTGTGTTATTAATCTAGCGATGGAGAGTGTGGGCAATATCTCGCCATCTGCCATTTCTCATTTCATTTGAAATTGTGTTACTCGAAACGGTTCATCAGACCGTTTCGGCAATCGGGGAAATTCGTGTTACGGATATTGAAATTTGCGGTGTAAAGGATTTAAGCCAGAACAATTTTGAAGCCTGGAAAATTACAGGACACACATACCATTCGTTTGTCAATTGAACTATCCACGTATGCACTCATTTGTAAAACATCAACGTTCAATTGGTTAGGAAATGGAATACCTACTAAGAGCAGTCTTATTAAATAATAAATACACCTATTTACATATAGGTAGAATAAGTAGAGTTATGGAAAAAAGTACAGACGGGACAGGAGTCCCAATCATACGAAGAATAGTCCCTGAAACTAATTTGAAGTCATCATTCTAGTTCCTAGTATAAGCATCTACGCAAGAGTCAGCAGTCGTCAATGTTCTGTTAACATGACCTACGTATTCTGTCAAATATGTTCTGTAAAGGCAAACTTGAAGCAGAGTGTAAAGAAAATTGTGTTGAAAAGAAGATCAAATAGAAGAATGATAAAAAACTAATAACAATTTTCAGAAAACCATGAGTGTCCTTTCTGCCCTAAGAAGTACAGTGATTCGCCCATAAAAGATTAAGATGCAGTATCAAATATGCAAAGTATGGTGACACAAAAAATTATTTGTGATTATCCAAAATTAAGTATAAACGTGAAAAAGGGCGGGGAGGCGGCTTGCCGTCTTCCAGCACCCTGTGTTTTTTTCCTACCGTTTTCTTCGTTCCTTAATTATATAATAAGATGATAGACTGATATTATTATTATATTATTAAATTATGTATTAATCATAGTTGTTGTTGTTGTTGGAGTAAATAAATTGTTTTTATCCATTGGCTAACATGAAATTGTTAAATATATTATTCTAAATTATATGAAATCGCTTTTAATAATGGATTTAGGTAATCCTACATGATATAACATTTGTTTTATTTAAAAATGCGCTATTCAAAAATTTAGTACAAAATAAGTATAATCCAAAAAAGATAATAAATCTATAAAACTAATGCAAAGATTCCATAAAACTGAAAAATGGAAGAACCGATGATGTTTCCCAGCAATATTAATGGTTTTCATAATCCTGGTATCTGTCATATTTTTAAACTATAATTCTCGATTGTAAGAAGAAGTGAAATATATTAAACGTTGTACCAACGTATATACTATCTGGTAAGTAGTAAATAAC
>NW_020439094.1:1513048-1520449 GCF_000699045.2 Agrilus planipennis
GCCGAAACTGAGGCCTATTTTGAAGCAAAGGACAAATCGTACTACAAAAATGGTATCGAAAAGTTGGAGGATCGCTATAATCAGTGTATCACCCTTGAAGGGAATTATGTTGAATAAAAAAAACGAATTTTGCAAAAAAAATGTGTTTTACTATTTTAGGCCGGGGACTTTTCAATTGACTTGTTACTTCTAATATTATTTACCTACACTCGCACCTATTTCTAGCAATAACAGCATCTAGCAAGGAGGAATTAGAGATAGCTTTAAATAAAATGGAAGCGGTACTGACAGATCAAAACTGTATGAAAATAAATAAAAGTGAAACTAAAATACTGGTATGCAAGGGAAGATAAAGTATGGAAAGAGCGAATATAAAGATAGGAGACGAAAAATTAGAAGAAGTGGCTGATTTTAGGTATCTAGGAAGTCAGATAAGTCAGGACGGAAGGAGTAGTAAGGATATAAAGCAGAGGATAGCGCAGAGTCGGGTCGCCTTCAATAAAAAAAGTCACTTATATGCTCGCGAAGGGTTAATTTAGATATTCGAAAAAAGTTGTTAAAGGTGTATCTATGTTTAATTAGGAATGGAGAGGTATTAGAAAAAATAGGAGAAGAGAGGACTCTATAGAAGTCAATAAGAAATAGGCGAGATAGGTTAGTAGGACACCTTCTCAGACGTGAAGGTCTAGTCAGAGACATATTAGAGACAGAAACGGGAGTTAAGAGGGGTAGAGGTAGACCTAGATTAGATTACTGTTCGCAAATAGTTAACGATATGGGTTGTTCAAGTTTTAGGGAAATGCGAAGATTAGCTCAGGATAGGAAAAAGTGGAGGTGCGTATCCAACCAGTCTTAAGACTATCTAATTTTTTCTTTTCCGCCGCGCCCACTATCCATGTTTCGCACCCGTACAGCGTCGTGCTCCAAATATACACCTTTAACAACCTTTTTCGAATTTCTAAACTAACCGTTCGCAAGCATAGAAGTGACTTCTTTTTATTGAAAGCGACACGACCCTGCGCTATCCTCTGCTTTATATCCCTACTACTCCTTCCGTTATGACTTATCTGACTTCCTGCTGTTTACTCTATATTTTTTTTTCTACGATAAAAATTAATTTGTTTTTGTTTTGTATTACAATCCAATCATTGAGAATAGATATTCTTATCATAATTTCTTCCTTACAGGCCAAAAAAATATCTATGATGCGCCCGTAATACAACGTTATTATTATTTATTGATAAAAAGTGCAAGATATATCGCTTTTTCAATTTGACAGTTTAATGAATAAGTGACAAAGGGGATTTGATTCCATTAATCATATGACCTATAACGGCTTTTATTAATAAAAATCAATGCTCGCATTTACAGTATTTGAATACTGGCATCGCAACAAAATCCATAGGTAAATCTATCTTTTGTTACCTATAATGTTACCTGTGCTCCTATGGCACACTCCTATTTAATTAAAACTACAATGAAATTGATAACAAATAAAAGCGAAAATTCGATTTACAGATATACGTTATATCATTTACATTTGCAAAATGATACATAAACTATCAATTATCCGATATTGTCTATATTATTAAAACTATCTATTTTCATCGTTAACGCAAGCTCGGCGGTTTTTGTCTTTTGGTGATGAGCAGAATTGGTCTTAATCTTGCAGTCTTGCACTTTCACAAGACCAAGAGTGTCTTTATACTAAAAAAGCCGAGACCGAACGAATGACACCAAGACCGAACAAACAAGACCAAGACTAAAATCAAGACCGAATATGCGAAACCAAGACTAAATTCGCAAGACTACCATCATCGTAAGGTCTTATGTCCTAAGACTAGTTGGACACGTACCTCCACTCTTTCCTATCCTAAGCTAAACTTCGCATTTCCCTAAAACTAGAACAACCCACTTCCTTAACTATTTGCGAACAGTAATGTAATCTAGGTCTACCCCTTCCTCTCCTAATTCCCGTTTCTCCCACTATTATGTCTGTGACTAGACCTTCATGCCTGGAAAGGTGTCCTACTAACCTATCGCGTCTATTCCTTATTGACTTGACATACACCTTTAACGACCTTTTTCGAATTTCTAAATTAACCGTTCGCGAGCATAGAAGTAACTTCTTTTTATTAAAGACAACACGACCCTGCGCTATCCTGTGCTTTATATCCCTACTACTCCTTCCGCCCTGACTTATCTGACTTCCTAGATATCTAAAATCAGCCACTTCTTCTAATTTTTCGTCTCCTATCTTTATATTCGCTCTTTCCCTACTTTTTCTTCCCTAACGCAAGACTAAACGAAAAATGTCTACTTCTGATGGATTTATGAGTTAAACTATTTGAAGCAACTTTAATATATTCCTTCCTTGGAACAAAACATGTTTAGTATTTGAAATTTTCAGTTTGCTATAACACTAATTAAAAAAAATAATAAACTTTACTAGTGTTTGAAAAATGGGATTGACAAGAATGTCCTCGGGGTAAGTGTTCATTGTTCCTACGTCTGCATAATACATGGTTAAATTATAGAGACAAACTATTGTTTTTCGAGAGACATACAAATTTTCTTTTTGATAGTTTTTACTTCCTTGAAGTACCCTTTACTATTTTGTTTGATAAAAGGTCAATTTATGTAGAATGGTAAGTCTCGAGTTTTCAACTATCGAAACTATTTTCTTTATTCATCATCATCATACGGTCATCAGTCCTAAGACTGGTTGGACACGTACCTCCACTCTTTCCTATCCTGAGCTAAACTTCGCATTTCCCTACAACTAGAACAGCCCACATCCTTATCTATTTGCGAAGAGTAATCTAATCTAGGCCTACCTCTACCCCTCCTAACATCTGTTTCTGCCTCTAATATGTCTCTGACTAGACCTTCATGCCTGAGAAGGTGTCCTACCAACCTATCTCGCCTATTTTTTATTGCCTTCCATAGAGTCCTCTGTTCTCCTATTCTTTCCAATACCTCTTCATTTCTAACCTTTTTTACCCACGATATCCTCATCATCCGTCTATAACACCACATTTCGAACGCTTCTAACCTTTTCTTTTCCGCCGCTCCCAGTGTCCATGTTTCGCACCCGTACAACGCCGTGCTCCAAACATATACCTTTAACAACCTTTTTCGAATTTCTAAACTAACCGTCGCGAACATAGAAGTGACTCCTTTTTATTGAAAGCGACACGACCCTGCGCTATCCTCTGCTTTATATCTATACTACTACTACTCCATCCTCCATCCTCACTTATCTGACTTCCTAGGTATCTAAAATCAGCCACTTCTTCTAATTTTTCATCTCCTATCTTTATATTCGATCTTTCCGTACTTTTGCTCTTGCATACCAGACCCTTTTGCATGAGATCTGACTACTGGGTCATTGCCATTTGTTGAAAATTGTGAAATATATCACATTAAAATCAAAAAGCAAAATATCTTAAAATGTTGGTGAAAATTGATTGATATAAGAATATTTCTTTTCGTTTTCTAAGACTGAAAAAAAAGTAAAATAAAGGTATGAACTCAAACAACAATCAGTTGTTTATCTTACAATTACATTTGAAAACACACATAGGCAATTACTGCAATTATCTATTGAACGACTTTTCCAATTGTCACATCCGAGGGAAATGTGTACGCAAACACCACTTGACTGACATAGGAATTTAATTTGTGGATTTGCACTTTAATTTCGTCTCCATCAGGTCATCACCGACCAATAATAATCAGCAGAATTTTCATTTGATGTGTGAACTTGACCAGTGTTGTTGTAAGTGCGGGATATCGGCAGGTTTTGCCAGCACTTGACAGAAAAATCAATACGCGGGCTATTAGCACACGGTGACGTATCCAAGTATCAACATACGAAAAACGTCCCTGTGCGATGCCAATTATCTACCTACTGTTTCAAAAATGTATTGTTTGTTGAAATACGTATATACTGTTGCGTGTTAATTAGTTGTATTATATGTATTTAACATTAACGCCAACTACAATGGGGTCATGTCATGCTATTATTAGGTTTGAATTCGTCGAATATAGGCTCAGTAGTTAAATAGAAACAGAAAACAATTTTAACTTTGTTTTCTTCACTTTGCTTCTATGTTTTAAATCTATGTACGAGGGTGGTTTAATAAGTCAGTGACTTTTTGAACAAAAAACTGTTCTATTTCTCAACGTAGGAAACTGCGGATGGTTGAACTAGTTTTTTACTAAATAATTCATATTTTTTGTGTTTTAATGTATATAGACAAGAAAAGCATGTTAATTGATATAAAATCTATTAACCTAATAAAAATATGTAATATTTAGTTCTTAGTTTAGTATAATAGTGATGATTTAATGCATTTTACAAAATATTAAATCTTAGTCAATCTACCCCTGGCCCGGGGTAGNTCGCTTTTAATATTGGATTTAGGTAATCCTACATGATATAACATTTGTTTTATTTAAAAATGCGCTATTCAAAAATTTAGTACAAAATAAGTATAATCCAAAAAAGATAATAAATCTATAAAACTAATGCAAAGATTCCATAAAACTGAAAAATGGAAGAACCGATGATGTTTCCCAGCAATATTAATGGTTTTCATAATCCTGGTATCTGTCATATTTTTAAACTATAATTCTCGATTGTAAGAAGAAGTGAAATATATTAAACGTTGTACCAACGTATATACTATCTGGTAAGTAGTAAATAACTGTCATTTTTACAGTATTAAACCTCAATTATAGATTTCTTAGAAAAAGAAGAAAAACCCCTATATAAAGCGCCCCAACCCATGAGCAAAAGCCTAGGTCCTCTCCATTTCAATTATAAAGTCTAATATAACTTCCGCTGATTATCCAGATTACATTATTTTTCTTTATCGGGATGTTGTCATGACAGTTTAATCATAAGTGGCTAATTCGTTTAATCACTCCTAACGGTTGTTACCCAAAATTATTTATTTTATTATAATTCACTACTATCGTAAGGTTCCGCAGCCAACTAGGAACCCTTAATTACAGTTTGGTTTAGTCTGTCTATCTGTATATCACAGATGTTTAATGCACTAACGTAGACTTATGAAGTCACAAAATAACTTACTAATGTAGTAGATTGCCGGTCCCTTCGGACTACCGCTGCTTTCACACATATGGTTTTTTGTCGTGGTACGGCAATGGTGCCGTGTATAATAGTAATAAATTAGTTTATATGCAAGCTTTCACAGAACACGGTTTGCTGCCGGAGCCATACACGGCTGCCGTCGCCATACACGGCTGCCGTCGCCATACACGGCTGCCGTCGCCATACACGGCTGCCGTCGCCATACACGGCTGCCGTCGCAGCACGGCATGGGGACTGCAACAGCACGGTGCCGTAGCCGTGCACGGCAACAGTGAGACAAGCAAGTGTATAGAAGTATTCACACGTGCCGTGTGTTCACACGGCAAAAATTGTTTTCAGGATCGTTTTTCTCTCTGAATTGTGCAGTTAATAGAAGAAATTATATAGTGTGGCGGATAATAACACCGCTATATTTAATTTAAAACTTATATTTGGCTAAATATTTCTACTCGAATTCTTTAGTAGGTATCTATCTTTCTATTATTCTCTGTGAAAATATTTGGAACAGTGTATTCAAATTCTTTTGTACTCAATCGCATATGTGTGTCCTCTTTTTGTAAATCATCTTGCAATTTTACTCATAATTCATCGAAACTCCTAATGGACATTCGAAAATAATTAAAAAAATTGAAGCTATCCTCTCGTAGCCCATGAAATAATGTTACAAATTCACCCATCGATTGTCTGTTTTCAAGTAGTGGATGAATCCAAAATCTTCTTGTTTTTTGTGTTTTTCTGCGATTATGCCATATCATTAGTAACAGCATGCGTTTTTTCTTTTATCCATTTTGGTCACGTATCAAAACAAAACGAAACCCGAAGTGAAAAACCGTGTGCAGTGTGAACGCAAAGCAAAATGAAATTACGGCACGGCACGGCACGGTTGCCGTTAGAAAACCGTATGTGTGAAAACAGCGTACGTCGAAATGTAGGACAGAAGACAGTCTCAATCACCTTTAGAGATTGTGGTAACGAGTGTTGAGGTAGTTGTTATTGTGAGAAATATGAGATGGACGAAGAGAAGACAGAAATAAAGTAGAGATTATCAGTGAAATATATGTATTATTGCTTAGTCAGCTTTCGCCAAAGTGATCCAATTAACCACAGAAAAATTTAGACTTAGACCACACTGACCCGAAATTGAACCGGTTTCCTCCCAAATGTCTAAATGCCGAAATGCTATAACCAATAGTCGGAACGTTTAAGTCAGGGGTGAGTAACCCAAATGATTTTGCGGGTCAATTTTGAAATAAATCATAACTCTGAGGGTCGCATGTAGAATTATATATGTTCACATTAGATTTAAATCCTCTATAGACATTTTTTTCGATTCGTAACTGTAAACTCATTAATAAAATAAACATTATTTGTCATATATTCACAAAAACACTGTTTCAAAATCAAGATTAAATGTCTCTCATAGTTTCAACAGTTAATTTCTGAATATATTATTGCACAAATAATGTATTCTTTTAATGCATTGGTTTTCACTATTGACAATTATCAGTATCATCATCATGAATATAGAATGGTCAGTCCTAAGACTGATTAGACACGCACCTCCACTCTTGCCTATCCTGATGAGCTAATCTTCGCATTTCCCTAGAACTAGAACATAGCACATTCTTAATTATTTGTGAGCAGTAATCTAATCCAGGTCTACCTCTACTCCTCTTTATTCCGATTTCTGATTCTAATATGCCTCTAGCTTTAGAAGGTGTCTACTAATCTATCTCGTCTATTTCTTATTGATTTCCATAGAGTCCTCTGTTCTCCTATTCTTTCTAATACCTCTACATTTCGAACCTTCTCTGTCCACGGTATCCTCATCATTCACATGTAATACCACATTTCAATCGTTTCTAACCATTTCTTTTCCTCTACGCCCACCGTCCACGTTTCACACCCGCACAGCGTTGTGACGCAGACATACACCTTTAACGAATTTCTGAATTAACCGTTCGCGAACAGAGAAGCGACTTCTTTTTTATTAAAGGCAAGTCGTCCCTACGCTGTCCCCCATCCTCCATCCTGAATTAGCTGACCTTTTAGATACTGAAAATCAGCAACGATTATAATACGAGGGTGGATTGATAAGTTTCCGGCCTAACCAAGAGATGACGCCACTAGGCCTACCTTGAGGTGACATTCTATAGTACCATCCTTGGATAGCTTGTAGCTATAGTTTCAGCCCGATCTCCTTGCTAGTGTAGGTTTGACAGCACGCTGAACAAGACGCCTCTGTGGTTTTCGTAAAAATGGAAAAGCAGGAAAATCGT
>NW_020439094.1:1525768-1528902 GCF_000699045.2 Agrilus planipennis
ATGGTTGACTAGTTTTTTACTGAATAGTTCATATTTTTTGTGTTTTAATGTATATAGACAAGAAAAGCATGTTAATTGATAGAAAATCTATTAACCTAATAAAAATATGTAATATTTAGTTCTTAGTTTAGTATAATAGTGATGATTTAATGCATTTTACAAAATATTAAATCTTAGTCAATCTACCCCTGGCCCGGGGTAGGTAGACCATATGCCCGGGGTAAGTTGACTCATGTACCAGTAAGAGTCAAATCATGAGAAGGAGCAAATAATTAAACATTTTTTTAATATAATTAAACCTTTTGTTAAAAAATAAACTGGCTAAAGTTTCCTCTTCTAGATTAGTAAAAATTTGTCAATTTTTTATATATTCCACTGTGTCCAGGGTTAATTCTGCTCTCGTCAATTTCGGATTCTGTTCTAATTTTTCTTTTAATTTGGCCACGTAACGATTTAAAAATCCAATAAAAAGTTAATTTACGTGTTGTTTTCAACTACATATTTCATTGGGGTTGGTTGAATAATTATTCAATCAGCCCCGAAAAAAATTGGTCTACCAACCCCAGACGCCATTTTTAATTTTGATCTAAGGCTAGCCTAAACACTGCCGTTGACTTGAAAAATAAGATATGACATATGATAAATGTGTCCTCATTAAACGCTAGGACTAATAGAAAAATGATTTATATAAAACGAGTAGGCATCAGATCAAGAAATACAATATATCAAAATATTACTTATGTGATTGAAATATGAAAATCATGTCAGTGTTCGAAAACAACGCACGACCGCGATGTGACGCTTCAGACAACTGAGCGGGACACGAAATGTAATGCTTGGTTATGATCAGATGACATAGTTCATACACTGTCGACGAGTTTTCGGTAGTTAGTCTACCTACCCCTATAGTGAACCATCCCCGGTCTCCCTTAATCTCCTTTTAGATCGATACATTTAATACAGATTTTTTCCAATTTTTCTATCCCTTCCGAATAATAAGTTTCCTCAAGGTCTTCAAAATAGGCATTATTTCAGTGATGACCTCTTCATTCGATCGAAATATCATACTGCCGAGCCATTTCTTCAGGTTCAGAAACAGCAAATAGTCGCAGGGGGCGAAATCGGGAGAATATGCTGGATGGGGTAGCAGGTTAACCTCGGTTATGGATTTTTACCACGGCGATTACACACGTGTGCACCGGTGCATTCTCCTGGTCGAAGAGCACTTTCTTCTTTGCCAAATGCGGTCCTTTTCGCTTCAAATTAATGTCTAACCTGTCCAACAGCTCCGAATAGTATTCTCCGGTAATCGTTTTACCTTTTTCGATGTAATCGATGTGAATGACACCGCACACGAAAAACAGTCGCCATGATCTTGTTGGCCGACAGGCCCACTTCGGCTTTTTTCAGTGCACATTCCTCTGGAAAAGTCCACTGCTTCGACTGTTGTTTTGTCTTCGGTGTATTATGATTAGGGTTGCCACCCGTACTTTATTATAAAGTATTGTACTCTATTTCGACTGTGCGTACGTTATACTTTACAAGACACATAAAGTACGCAAAAATATTTAATTTAAGGCCTTAAGTAAACATCGTAATTTTGTAAGCGATTATTCGAAATTCAGAGTATTTTTACATCAANAAGAAGTAATCGAAGCTGTAAATGGTTATTTTGAGGAGCTTGACGAATCAGTCTATAGAGATGGCATTAATAGACTGGAACACCGCTATGAGAAATGTATCAGCCTTGGAGGAGATTATGTTGAGAAATAAAAAAAAAAAATTTTTAAAAACCTTGTTTTTCTTGGTCAGGCCGGAAACTTATCAATCCACCCTCGTATATTTTGTAGAACTATGATGAATCTCGCGGCCAGAAAAATGCTTAAGGCGGTCATCAAAATTTCTATATGTTTAAGTAGAATATTAACTTTTCAAACGCGCCATGATTTACCTACAGACATATTCAAAGAGAATTATCACGAGCACTTGAGCATGCCCACCATGTCAATTTTAAATATGTCGAAATTAATGGTAGATGACTACTAAGCGCGTTACAGTGCACGCATTTGACATGATCTTGATTTGTTTTACTTTTTAATTTAATCAGTTTATCAATAAATGTTATAAAGTCATGTCCCTAAGTAAAAATACATAACAATATACAGTTCTTATTCATGTATGACTAGTTTAATGGACTTTAACTAGCTAAATTTAGTTCGAATGGAAAAGCTTTAACGAGCATTTCTTTTTTAATCACTCACTGCAATTTTTGTGAATAACTTTAAATGGAACTGAAAAGTACATTTTACTTGTGTACCTACTAAAAACCTTTGCACCATTAAAACGCAACTCGCTTTAAATAAATTGTGTTCTGAAAGCTGTTTCAGCTTTTTATCGATCGAAAGTATCAGCACCTAACAATCCAAATGGATGAAAAGCCGTTAACGAGTTTAAAGTGTAAAATCTATTATTATTTCATAAAAGAAACAGTATTTTTCACTTCAAATGGATTTTTTCTTCTGCTATTGCAAGACGGAACTGGGGAATATTATCATAATTAACTATTGTTTAGTTATATTTAGTTGGTATATTTATTTCCGTCCAAATAACAATCAAAATGGTCAATTTATCACTTACACACACAACTGTCACATAATTTAGTGGTAAGCGAATAAATCAAAATATAGTAATGGTTAGGAATGTAAATAAACCATAAATAATGTACTCCACTTTATTAAATTTAATATTGCCCAACCCTAAGGGGTACATACCTATAGATACTGCACCTTATTAGCTATGATAATTCCAACAAAATTGTAAAATTGACTAAATGATTTGGTAAGGATATGCACAGGCGATTGAGGTCATACTAGGGTCAATTGAAAAGTCCCCGGCCTGACACATAGATGGCGGCACCAGAATTAAGTCCATATGATTTTCAGTTAGTCCTAACCTTCAAAAGACGCGTCTATAAATTTGACGGCTGTCGGATCATTAGTTTGTGAATTATAGCATTTTTAGTGAAGCAACTTTTGTTATTGTGAAAAAAATGGATAAAAAGGAATTTCGCGTGTTGATAAAATATTGCTTTTTGAAGGGAAAAAATACAGTTGAAGCAAAAACTTGGCTTGATA
>NW_020439094.1:1536930-1565637 GCF_000699045.2 Agrilus planipennis
TTTTGCTGTCCGTTCCGGCCACTTCAGCATTTACAGAAAGAGTATTCTCTGTTATGAACGCAAAGTGGCGGGACGACAGGAATAAAGCTTCATTAAAACTAATTAAAAATGAACTTTTAGTTTACTTAAATCTTTGTTTGCCATGTTTAGAGGCTATTAATTTATTTAAGAGCGACAGCAATTTGTTACTGGTTGCTAGATGTAACAAAAAATATGTTTAAAAGCAAAAAATACAATACTTTATTTTTATGCCGAGTACTTTTTTTTTTAACCTTTTAGTCGAGAAATACTTTATGTAAAGCCTGAAAAGGTGGCAACTCTAATTATGATGGATCCATGTATCATCGACGGTTACAAAACGGCGCAAAAACTCCTTCGCCACACACCCTTGTGAGTGTGAGCAATTGCGGCACCCACTCATGCCCAAATATTCATGTAAAATGTGATGTATCCGCTTAGTTGAAATGCCAACAGTCTCAGTCAGCTCACGTGTTTTAATTCTTCGATCATCTTATACCATTCCATGGATTTTGTCTTCATATATTTGTATTTATTAGAGTGGGCTGTATTTGGACTTCATCATTTGAGCGCTGCCGACACGTTACTACAGGTCTATCACATTTTGGTTTCATCAAGTGTTATTGAAAACGCTTTATGATACACAGTTTTCTTTTTATGACCATTTTGAGTTTCATCTTCATTGTATCAAGAAACATGACACAAATTTTACATTGTGGACAAATCTAGAAACCACAACGCGTTGCGGTCGGTATGTCGACGACAACTACCAAATTTTTATCACAGTGAGACCATGTCACAATATAATTATCTGAATTCGTCGAATAATCGCTATTTATGAATGTTCTTTCCTGCTGTTCTTCGCTTTAGATATAACAATAAAATAGATACTTTGTAAGTGTGGATCCGTGAGCTTCTTCGACTCAATGAATGAAAAAGTTCTTCGTGTGCAAAAATCGGCAATAAGCCGCATTGTCGCATTTTAAATTTTCCCACAATTCGAAATTAGTGTCGTGACACTTGCGGAAACACAATGCGTTCCTGACAAACTTAAAAATTTGCAACGCGAAATTTGTATTGTTAGTTATGTTTCAGACCAGAACGTGTTGTAGCATAAAATACCACAAATAGCGCGGTAAACGCCATCTGCAGTACAATGTACATTTTAGGATTACGTATGCTCCAACAAGGTCCATTTAAATATATGGATATCGACTTGCTAAAACGAATCCCGGCGTAGCTAACCTCAATGTGATAGGCACGTTACCATAATCGAATAAAATAATTGGAAGTGGTCTGTATTCTGTCGAAACTGCCAGACGCGGATCGCAATTTCGATCTTTTTGGATCTCATCAGCGCTGTTAAGACAGCAGGTAAAAATTGGTCTGTGTTTTGTCGAAGCTGTCTGTGATACGATTTTTCTTTATTTCTAAAATACTAAAACTAATGACAATATTAAACTTAAGTCAGTACCTTTTTGTTATTAGAATCTGGTCCATTCGCGTTATATGTTATTGTCGATGATATGTTGCTGTTGGTATGAATTTTCTTCAAATTTAGGTAAAAATAAATGAGTAGTCAAAAAATAAGTTTTTTCAATTTTATTTATGTACGTAAGTATGTATATGTTAAAGTCTCGCTATTACAGGCGACTTCGTACGTGGGAAATCACTTCTAATTGTTTATAGTAAATACAAATATTATAATCAACAAGTGTCACTCATGTCTCCTCTTCATGTGTGTAAAATGACAGACAGACAAGCAGGCAAAGTTTATTCAAGGGTTCTTTATGTTTTAATATAATTAACTTCTAAGACTGATACCGACAAAAACTATTTATTTACACTAATTATTAAAGAACTTAAAAACACTATTAAATTATTACTAAACTTAGGCAATTTATTTCACTGCTATCACTGTCAAATTGTTTCTGGATTCACTTCTGCAACGGTCAATTTATTTCTACTTTTCTCGGCGATCGTTTCTTCCTTTAAATACTCTTTTGTTTACTTTCGGGAACCTTCTGGAAATATCCGGATAGTTTCCCAGAACGCAGGTACGACACACACATTTACAAATACGGCGCACATGAAGAAAGGTGCCCGCGGCTAGTCGGTGAATTGATAAACCGTTCAAACACACGTGTGTCCGATCGCACACAAACACACTCGTGCTCGCTACAATATAATGACTGTATATGAGTTTAAAAGAAATCCATTAACTTCGCCTATTATTTTTAGTACAAGTACATTGCGTTATCACTTTTCTAA
Organism: Agrilus planipennis; assembly: GCF_000699045.2. NCBI lineage: Eukaryota > Metazoa > Arthropoda > Insecta > Coleoptera > Buprestidae > Agrilus > Agrilus planipennis. The sequence goes on from NW_020439094.1 coordinate 1,539,220, forward strand.
TTTCTTTAGTAACAGGATTACCATCAAAACATTTTCAGTTGTTTTCAACGAAAAATGCTCAAATAACTTCTGAAATTTCACTAGATCTTTATTTAAATTAAAACGTCAAATTCTTTTATTAAATAGGAAACTTGAAACTAGACATAAGTATTTGAAGACGTTGTAACAGTAATAGAGACAGAATGTAATTTTTAAGGTGGATTTTCTGTATTCCGGCGTAAATTTTGTGTTTTGAACATCTGAGGTAAGGTATATTATATACACTAAAGTGTAAAACTTTTCCACAACAAATAAATGAATCGCTGTCAGTTAAGAACGTGTACATCGCGTCGTGCAGATATCGAGAAAAGCAGTAAAATATGACAGGATCAAGATGACAACGGATATAATATCTACATATGCAGTAAAATAAGTTCAACACAACCAATTCTCACCATCTTATATTAAGTGCACGCTGCTTGGGACGTTGCTCTATTTCGTTCATATTAATCTTATAATAGCACTTTATCTTCCACCACAATTGACTATATATCTATATTCTATTGAAGCAAATATCCGATATTGTGGGTGTTGATATTAGTAGTCTGTTTTCGATGCTAAACGTAATAGGTCATGGGGTCATTCGAAAATATTCTACTGGTATTGTGGTTACGTATAATCCTATCAGACGCACTTGGCTACACAGAAATATTTAGAATGGTATCGTATGGAAGTCATGTGATTGCTTATAATTAAATCGTAATTAAACTCAACACTTAAAATTAACATTCGAGTCATTGGATGAAATAAATGTATTTAAAGGTTCAAATTAGCTTCTGGAAGTCGTTCTCTGTCGCAAAATGACTTTTTTTTCAGTCATTTATAAAAGTTATGTCAAATTTAAACATCAAATTGTTCAGCGTTGTACAATTGTCGAACCCTTTATGACATTAAACGGTGATTTTATTTTATTCTAGTAGTTACGAAAAAGTTTCATAATGAATTTGGTATACAAAGTTCTAAATTAGTAATTCTTCAGAAGAATGATAAAACTAAATTCGTCTAATTGCGAGAAATGCAGTTCACTGTTACGAAAAGAGACATACAGTGATTAAATTTATACTGAAAACAAGCTCAGTTTTGAGAGCTGCCTTTTAGATTTTAGAAGGTCTGAAACTGATTGTCTTGGTTTGCATTTATATGAATCATAGTCACTGGTTGGGTATAACTGATGACTTGCTCTTGTTTGGCTATTAATCTGATAATTCTACACCTTTGTTCCTGTTAAAAACATAAGGGTCCTTCTGAATATTAGTTATGTATATGTACAGTCTCATCTAAAATTTTCGCTCTCTAACCATTTTCTTAGTTTTCCCTACGTCTATGGTGTATCCTGTTTATACCCGTGTTCCACAATGGCTGATTAAATGTAATTTTTCCTTTACTCTTATGTTGATATGTCTACCAAATTTCCCCATGTGTACTTGACGACCACTATACCCCTAAGCCTTAGAAATGTTTCCTAATGTCACCGGTTTTTGGAAAGGCTGATGACATTTTTCTCATAGTGCTGAAGATAGTGTTGATATTTCTTTCCTTCACAAGATATACTGTCGTATCAGTGCAATGATATATGTACCTATATATATGTGTATATATTTATATGTTGTTGTCAGAAACTTTATTTTCACCTTCGGAATAAGGCTTCTCACAAGTGAACCATCTGAGCAACTAGTGACAGCCAGTAATCTCATTTTCTGACTTATTTTCGACGGCGGCAGAATCTTCAGTGGTGACTTGCACTGTAAAGATTCAATCAAAACACTTGTAATCGAACGAATTTAGAGACTTTGACAACATACGCCATTTTTCTTGAATGAATGAAATAATTACCTAAAAGGGCCGTAAGGATGGCCGTAAGGATTACCGAAGGATTCCAGAAATTATTAAAACAATAATTAAAAATTAAGTGGGTTACGTATTGCGAATTCCTGGACAGAGCAGTTTATCTAAACGTTTCGCCAACCTCTTTGTTTGGTATCCTGAGGGAATGTGGTGAAGGCATAGAATTATTCGCTGTAGTTGTACTAAGGTCCAGGCCGCAGAGAAGAATTCTACGGCCTTGTCTTAGTCCCTAAGGATGCCAACACAGAAGTTAGCAAACCATTAGATAAACGGCGTCATCTACAGATTTACTAAAGCATTAGAGTTAAACTTGTTCCTACTTCAATTCTTACTGTAGCGACCACGAGCGTAATTGTGTGCGATCGAGCATACGTGCGTGAGTGGCTTATCGATTCGCCGACTATCCGCGGCCGCCTTTCTTTATGTGCGCCGTATCTGTAAACGTGTGTGTCGTACCTGCGTTCCGGGAAAGCAATTAAACAATTCAAAGAAAACGAAACTTTTCCGGGCGGCTCGAGAAAGTTCCCGAAAGGGACCAAAAGGGTATTTAAAGGAAGAGACGATCGCCGAGGGAAGTAGAAATAAATTCACCGTTGCAGAAGTGAATCAAGAGATAAATTGACAGTGACAGAAGTGAAATAAATAGAACAGTGAATAGTAGTGTAAATAAATAGAATAATTACCGAAGTTTAGTAATAATTTAATAGTTTTTAAGTTTAATATTAATTAGTGTAAATAAATAGTTTTTGTCGTTGTGAGTCTTAAAATTTAATTTGTTAAACCCACGAACATTACATTACTTTCCACTATTGAAGATACTAAATGACCTTTCAATGCACCCACGCTGGATTTTCAGTGGCTATTAGAGATTGCGTTTTCCTAAAGCAGGTCCTTTTCTTTCTTAAAATAAGAAATATCCCGCAAATTAGTTTTCGTTGTCTAAAAATTAATATAGCTTACAGGATTAGAGGTTTATTAAATTTATCAAGAGCCCAATTGTATTTGAACGATGATTTATTGAAAACCCTTTACTCATTTAAGGAATTAACCACCATCGAAAATCCTATATTGATCCTTCAATTCACAGCCGTTTGTTTTGGGGGGCTAATTGTGGTAACCGTCTATCCAGTTAGTAAAGGATCATTGAACTGAATCATTTTATTTTGATGATTACGATCTTCATTTGCCCTATTTTCAACCTTTTACAAATCAGCCTGACATGGTTCTATCCATTAGTCAATCTATTGTATCCTTTTCAATATCCATCAACATTTTGACGAGCCCAGCAATTTTACAAAGCATATCAAGTTGTCTTTTAAAAAAAATTATCCGGTAAGTTCACGTATTGTACTGCTTTAATAATTTCCTCTACCAAGAAGTCATCCGACGATAATTAATTATATCCATTCATCCATCGAAGTGTCAGCGGAAGGGTCGATGTAATAGCCCTTCCGAAAGCGGTCAGGTGGTGATAGAGGTATTTTGGTGTATGTTTGTACAAACATACATAACGTGTATTCGTCGTGTATTTGTGTGTCGGTATCCAGAACGCATACATCTATACGGGTAGGTATAAAGAGGGTACTTTCGATCCACTCCAACGCAATCTGTATTGCTTTTCACGTATTACACATACAACACAATAACATCGCCTGCTAATCTCTCCATGCATGCAAGGTGTTCCAGATTTGACGTTTGAAATTTTTAAAATCGACTATCGACTATCGATGCTTCTAAAAACTGATTGGTGCATTGAACATATGTTTGAGATACCTATTAAATAAAAGATAAACAGCAACGGTTTATGTTTGCGAAATGAAATCTACAACAAGTATCATTTTATATACTATTTTCGAAGAAAAATACCATTCAGTTATTAAAAAAATATAAATTTTATTGGATAGTTAAATTTTTTCAACATATGAATACAATACAAATTAAAAAGAAAGCTACATATTTAAACTTTCTTTGATGTAGGTAGATAAAGAATTTACATCCAAAACAAATTATGACCAAACACAAGTAGAGTGTTTTTAAAATACATAGTTTCATTTATGTTTTAGTGTTAAGTTTTAATGAGAAGAAAGGCAGAGGTGTTTCTCTAAAAGAAAATCCTCGAGACACTTAGAAATTACATTTCTGAATAAAACACGTTTCTCGCTTTTTTTATTCATTATGTAATATTCATTAGATTCCCAAGGACTACTATAGAAGTCAATTAGAAATAGGCGAGATAGGTTGATAGAACACCTTCTCAGGCATGAAGGTCTAGTCAGAGAGGGAAGAGGTAGACGTAGATTAGATTACTGTTCGTAAATTGTTGAGGAAATGGGTTGTTCTAGTTTTAGGGAAATGCGAAGATTAGCTCAGGATAGGAAAGAGTGAAGGTGCGTGTCCAATCAATCTTAGGACTGACGACCTTATGATGATGTTGAATAAACATGTTCAAACAGAGACCGCAGTGTAACGAGGATTGCAAGGAATGAATACAACCAATAACCAAATTAATGTAACTCGAAATATATATACCTAGTCGACCACATAAAATAGTGCAGAGTCGATAAAGCTAAATTTTACTTGTTCATTTATTAAATTTCACTTTCTTCTAATTTGTGTTTTTTGGATTCGAAATATATTTAAATTAATTATTTCAGGTTAAAATTATCATTTGCTACCAATACAATAATACGTTACAATTTTATAAATATATATAATTTTTCTTTGCCTGCTGCATTTAATGTNTGAAAAGAGAAGATTCCTGGAAATTCATATTCTTGTATTATTTTTTAAACTTCAGGAAGGTGCTTACGTCAAAGCGAAGGAGACATAAGTAGAGAGCTATATACCTCAAAAAAAAAACCTGCTGATGTATTTGAGAAAATAATTATTTTTTCAATCTCAAAAGTCTCATAAGTTTTTATGCGTCTTCTTTACGATCGTAAGTTATTAAAACTACTAGTATTATTGAACTAAATTATCTCAGTAATCTCAATAGTGTTTTAGGAAACAAGTAGTAACGATAAAAAACTGCATATTAATAACTAAACACTACAATTAGTAAATGTTTTAAGAAAATTTGTTTCTAACTTACTACAATAATAAATTCAAACTAAAAAAGTTCGTATTATCTACAAAAAAGTCCGGGATGGTATATGTCTATCTCTTAGGGATAACCCACAATAATCATTATCCTTTACTTTTTATGAGAAATAATGACTTATTTACAACATGTAATTTAAATGAATATTTTCGAAGATATTACAGATTTAATATGCAGAAAATATGACAAAAAAACTGTGAATGTTGTATGTAAAGACATTCTGTAGTATATTTAGTATGTTCAGAAGGTATCTTTTGAATATTTCTGCTTTTCGATAATAATCTAAACAAAACAAAAATATATTTAGTATCAGCATTGCACCCGTGCGAAGCTTGTAATATTTATTTAGATGTCCAGTTTGAATGAATCAAAATTGATTGATTTTTTGATTTTTACATCATTTCAAGTTATTTTATTTATATTTACAGATTTCCCGCTAAATATACATTTTATTACATTGTTTTCTCATACTCTTTTCTTATTAAATCATCAAATAAATTTACAAAACTAATTATTTTTAAATAGTATCAATAATAAAAATGTACAAATAATTGTAAGTTCTAAACAATAGCTCTAATTTTATGCCGAAATTATTAATATGAAACTGTTTTAACTATTATTCTTTTACAAAATGTGCCTGTAAATTTATTCTTATCCCGTATAATTTTTTTTGAGACTTGCAGTGGTGACGAAATTAAATTTCGAATTCGATCTTAGCAGCCGAAATCTAAGAAATACGTGAAAATCTGTACGGTACTTGAACAACAAAGTTTTCCAAAAGTTTTCGCTTTATTATATAAGTATTGACGTAAGGACTTTAAGCTTTACCCAAGAACAGCACTAGATCCACTTGGGAGTAACAATGTGGAAACGGAAATTTACGTTTAACTATAGAAGGAAATCTCAAAGTAAAGTTATGTTTCGATAAATGTTTGTCAGAAGTAGTTGGAAATTATAGAAGCATTATCTGGTTTTGTTCGATTTATCACATCTAATTAAAGAACGATACGTTACAGAAGTCAACTTTCTCTGCACAATTTCAAAAACTTTACAGTTTACAGGTTGATTGACTATAATATAACTGAACATTAATTCTGGAATTATTAAAACGTCAAACTCAGGGCGGTATTCCGCAAGGGGCCCTTCTTAAAATTGATGATCAGAAAAATGTCATTAAAAAAAATGTTTTAATTTCACGAATAGATGATTCTCCGTGCAGCACTGACAGATAACCTCTCACGGTGATGCCAAAGTAATTTCAAAGTATCCTGACGTTTATACTGCGTATCTCATGTACTTGACCATTCCTGTGACAGTCGCGACAGCAGAACGATCGTTTTCAAAATTAAATTTGATCAAAAATTTCTTGCGAAGTACAATGGGTCAAGAGAGATTGAATGGATTAGCAATTCTGTCAATTGAAAATGAGCGAGCCCGAAAAATAAATTTCGATAAAACTATTGATGATTTTGCTGCTATCAAATCGAGAAAAAAAACGTTTTAGAAATAAGAGCAGGCACTTGATGTTTGTGCAATGAATTCTATAGTGATGTTTCGGGTGATATAGATTTATGGTCAGCAATTAGTAATTTTTTATGGTAGCAATGATAATTATATCAACGGATTTAAGGAAACCATGAATGTAGAAGTATTCGCGATTTCGAGATGTATGCATTCCATGTAACTACGTACCTGATCAAATATATGGAGTATTGTGACAAAAATTGATATAGAAAAAAGTAAAATAAAAAATTATGATGTTCATTTCGTCGTTTGACTCAGCTCATCTCTAACAGCATAGTTTTTTTTAGAAGTCATTTTTTGAAAACAGAAAACTGCTAAGGGGCCCCTCTACTGCGGTGCGCCGCACCGCTTGAACCGGCCTCGCTACGGCCCTGGTCAAACTGTTTATTATGTTAAGTGGGAGACAAGCACTATAACTACATTTATTAAAAATTTAAGTAACACGTATAGGTAACAAACAAATTCGTATGTATGTAGCACTTTCATAAACATCTCATTCACGTTTACATACTAAATAATCGTCTAGTTTGGGATCTCTGTACGTAAACTTTAAACCGTTTTAGAAGCTTTTCATAAAAATATGTCAGGCTTATCCAAGAGAATGGCAAACTGACTTTCAGTTTAAGACTATTCAAGTAAGACATCCATCTTCATTTTATTTTGACAAGAAAGAAGTAAGCAAAAAAACGTCTAAACACATCAATCAATGTTACAGGTTTAAAAAAAATGACATTCAACGGCGCTGCATGAGTATTAAGGGTTTAAATATTTTTTTTCTGCTGTCATTTTGCTTTATGTATTCCTGAAAAGAGAAGATTCCTGGAAATTCATATTCTTGTATTATTTTTTAAACTTCAGGAAGGTGCTTACGTCAAAGCGAAGGAGACATAAGTAGAGAGCTATATACCTCAAAAAAAAAACCTGCTGATGTATTTGAGAAAATAATTATTTTTTCAATCTCAAAAGTCTCATAAGTTTTTATGCGTCTTCTTTACGATCGTAAGTTATTAAAACTACTAGTATTATTGAACTAAATTATCTCAGTAATCTCAATAGTGTTTTAGGAAACAAGTAGTAACGATAAAAAACTGCATATTAATAACTAAACACTACAATTAGTAAATGTTTTAAGAAAATTTGTTTCTAACTTACTACAATAATAAATTCAAACTAAAAAAGTTCGTATTATACTGTTCTGTTACTTACAAGCATGTACATGATAGTCGATACATTGATTCTCGACGGTTCTTGAGTATGCCCACAGGCAGCGACCGACCGATGTTCGACAACCTTTGTACTAACCACGCTAAGTGTAATAAATCATACCCTGAGTGACGCATATTTGCCTGCTTAACAACAGGAATTCTGAAATTCTCAAGAAGAATGAAGTCCACTGGATCAGAGCCAGTCAAACTCTGCTCCTAATGCTCATAGGTGCTCCTTCAAGAGGAAGTGAGAGAGATATACAAACCTACTGTCGTCTTTTTTCCTCGTGACTCAAAAGAGACAGGTGTAGTGTCACACGTATAGTGTCGAACGATAGCCGTCTCACTTTCTCCATAACTATAACCAGAAGGGTTGGTTACGGAGAGGGCTTGGTTTCGGAGGAAGAGGGACAGCTATCGTTTGTTTCTATATCTGTCTCTGTTGCATACAATGTAGTCGCTCCTAAGAAGTTAATTTTTGGCCGGCTGTTCTCTGGGTAACAGCAAGAGGGGTTAGTCAGTTAGTTGGCATATGGGCAGTTAATCAGAAATATAAACAAACAGAGTGACAGTCTGTAGTTCAATATAAATTAAAATTAAAATTAATCTAATAATATAATCTAGAGATTTTCAATATAGTGATTATGGATTGTTAAAAAAGAACTTATGTAGTTCGTATTGATTTTACGTGCCATCCACGTTTGTACACGTTCGCTGGATCGTCGATTCTGCTAGAGAAGTAGATTCCTTAGTGAGACCATTATCTAACACTTGAAATACTTCTGCTAGCAGCAAATAGCAATAAATGGCGACCTACTGCCGTAACTTGTCGTTAGTCTACCTTTTCTTATCAGTTACTTTGTTAAATTTTGCTCTATTGTCACAGAAAGATCGGAGTTTGGCTGAATTTTAAAATAAGTTTTCAAGGAATTTACATCCTATTTATCTTTTTTATTTACACTTTTTCCATATTTAACATGGTTTTCTTCTTTTTTTTTTAGATTTATATATCGCACGCTTCGGTTGATACGCCCCCAACCATAACATTCAAATAGTGGGAAGTACGAATTGGATTGATAAGCAATAGTAGAATCAACAGCTACACATACCAGGTAAACTTTAAAATGCCGATTGTGCTTATTGCCGAAATTCAATTGATGTGTTTCATTCGAAAAATAATGTCAGCCAGCATATTTTTTTACGCCAAAGTAATAATATTTCAGTATTTTTGTCATATGAAAAATTGTCACAAAATATATGTATTTTGGAACGGTGCCACTGAATGCCATAAATCAAAATTTGAATGAGTAGGCAGATATTAAGTTGTTACTCATTCGAGCGTCAAGTGCTGTTTAAGAAATGAAGAATTGAATACGTGCCTTAATACCTTATTGAAATTACAATTATCCAGATGATACCCATTACCGACTAATTTATGTAACTTACATTTTTTCATTCTTTCGTAATGTACCTATTTAATTTATTTAGGCAGAACTGAATTGTTTATGTTTATCTTAGACATTCGATTATTTGTAATGTTTACATTCTCCAGCCGTGTATCTGCAGAGTTTTTATCGTATTCGGTAGACACCTGCGCTACCAATTCACGCACAGGACCGACTTCAGATTGTAAATGAATAAATGTTTTGACCTCAACAACGCTATTGAATTCATCGTGTCATTGTTTATTGTATCTAGTTTACAGCCTCCAAAACTCGGCACTTATTCCTGCTACGCCCTGTATACATAAGTAAAAATAAATAAAATTGAAACGCTTGTCTCTAATTCCGAAATAACTGCATTATTTTAGGTTCATATGTTATTTTTACGCCATTTAGAACCTTTCAAAAAATTTTTGTTGTTTCTCGTATAAGGGCAAATTTTCGAAACGGCTGAGCCAATTTCGATGGAACCTTTTATGAACACGAAAAGGTGGTTGTCAGAAGTAATCTAGGGTACCTTTATTTGTTTGTGTGTTTGTTTATTTATATGGGTTAACAGTAGGTACTGTATGAAAATGAATAAAAGTAAAACAAAAATATTGGTATTCAATGGAAGAAAAATTCGGAAAGAGCGAATATACAGTTAGGAGACGAAAAATTAGAAGAAGTGGCCGATTTTAGGTATCTAGGAAGTCAGATAAGTCAGGACGGAAGATGTTACTTTTATGCATTTTATACATTCGAAAAATGTTACTAAAGTGAGCTAAACGGGTGCGAACATGGACAGTAGGCGCGGCGGAAAAGAAAAGGTTAGAAGCGTTCAAAACCTGGTGTTACAGGCGAATGATCAGGACACCGTAGTTAGAGAAGGTTAGAAATGAAGAGGTATTAGAAAGAATAGGAGAGCAGGGGACTCTATCGAAGTCAATAAGGAATAGGCGCGATAGGTTAGTAGGACACCTTCCCAGGCATGAAGGTCTAGTCACAGACATAGTAGTGGGAGAAACGGGAATTAGGAGGGGTAGAGGTAGATTAGATTACCGTTCGCAAATAGTTAAGGATGTGGGTTGTTCTAGTTTTAGGAAAATGCGAAGATTACCTCAGGATAGTAAAGAGTTGAGGTGCGTGTCCAGCCAGTCTAAGGACTGAAGACCTTATGATGATGATGAGTTAATCATCAACTTTTTCCTTCACGCAAACGACTGATTTTGTGAGATAAAGCAGTAGTCACCAGTAGAATTATGTGAAATTTAAGCCGAAATGAAAAGTTACATGTCATAGTTTCGTCGGCAAGTGCTGTTGACATGTTCAGTGTAAACTTCGTTGGCAAAGTGGACAATTTAAACTGGTTTGCAGAAACCAAAAACACAACTACAAAAAAAATTTTTTAACTTTTTGAAATCACTGTAATGTCAATGTCGCTTCTTTTTCGTTCAGCAAAAGATATTGTTTTCGAAGCTGGAAAAGGGTTCTCTAGAAAATAATTAACGACTGATTAAGATGCTGAACACAATATCGTATGGTTGAAATGCATGAAAAGGTTAGGAATATTGTTACGAGGTAAAGGAAAACCATTTCGATAAATACAAAGTTACATATGCTTTCATTCCACCTACTGAAGCGTTTCCGGTTGTCCTCGTTATGAGGTATTTATTCTTGAAATTTAGGTACTGTTTGTTTAGAATTTTAATACATAGATATATTAAATACGAATTTCTATTTATAGTTATCTTTTAAGAAAAGCACGTAGGCGGGTTAACATCATTATGTATACTAAAAGGGAAATGCTTTGACACTCCATATTAAAAAGAAAATGTATCAAAAACGACACGTAGGTTTATTTGAGCAGAAAACAATGGGATTTTCGTTTCAAAAACGGTATTGCTTTAACAATATGGAAGCGCTTTTTGTTTTATTCGTTGATAATATGATAGTACAAGTATAATTTTATTTTTTTCAATCACTATACTACTACAGAAATTTCAACAAACAAACGAAATCGTTTAAATCTTTGTGCCGTTGCGTTTAGCTTTTACTGACTTCAGCAACTGCACTATTTATCTGTTTACCACCTCTTCACGTAAAGCTGTCATTATAGCGCATATTTGTGTCTTGAATTGGTTGCTTTTTTGTAGTATTAACTCGAATTAGCCCCTTACATTAGGTATATTAATAAAAATACGAATACACTAAAAATTGCAGTCCATATCTCATCTGGGTTACATAGTTAGTATCCATTAATTCTTATTTAGACAACTGGTACAAAGTTGCTACATCTAAACTATTTATTTAAAACTGCAAGCTAACACCTACTCACTCACGTATTGGTTTAGTAGGTCAATTAGCTACCGTATAAATAGCGAAATCAATATTAATCAGGGGAGTCGAATCCACGATCGCGAAGAAGCAAATAATGCAGAGTAATGAGAGGCAGCTTACCTTTTTCACTCATTCGGGTTCCTTGCCGTATTCTACGTTCTCCAATTATATAATAAGATAGGCTAATATTATTAAAAGTGCTTAAGATGTGGTGAAGAGAGGTTATAGAAGAGCGTTAAAAATGTATTAAAATTGCTAGAAATGATAAGGTATTATTAGATAGGGTAGGATAACAGAGGGTGATATGGAAGTCAATAAGAAAAAGGCAGAATAAGTTGGCTGTGCAGCTTCTCAGACATGGAGGACTAGTTAGAGACATATTAGAAGCAGAAATCGGGGTTGAAAGGAGCAGACATAGACCTATGGTAACGTGCCTATCTATCTATGGAACTTGTTGAGAATACGTGTTCCTAAAATGTAGCATTGTGCTACAGATGGCGTTTACTGCGCCATTTGTGGGATTTTATAGACCTAGATTAAATTAGTTAAAGATGTAAATTGCTATGATATTTAGAAAATGCAAAAACTGTATAAGATTAAAACAAGTGGAGGGCCTTGTTCATACAGTGTACGGACTGAAAACGTAATGATAATTGTAAATTGACAACTAATTAAAAGGCCAATGTTTCGATCCAATCTTCCTCAGTATATTACCAAAATAATATAAAAATAATAAACCGTTAGTATATAGATAAATATTTTAGTACACTAATTAGTTACTGATTAAGTTAGGTTAGGTAGTTAGACCAATTGACCACTTGCACTTAAATACTGACGTTTCATGATTAAATTATAGTAATTCCTAGTACAAAAAAAATTGTAAATACTATATGTTTCATAATCCGCATCGACTAATGTTTTCGTTGTCCGGATCATACCTATGAGACAAACATGCAATCGAGGCCAAGCATCGCAGCATTAAGCAGACAAAACTCACTGGTTTTTTTTTTATAAGTTTGTCACCTTTTCCTACTTCAAACTTTTTGTGTATACTGGTATGCAAAAGAAGAAAAAGTAGGAAAATAGCGAATATAAGGATAGGAGATGAAAAATTCGAAGAAGTGGGCGATTTTAGGTATCTAGAAAGTCAGATAAGTCAGGACGGAAGGAGTAGCAGGGATATAAAGCTGAGGATAACGCACGTTCGAATCGCCTTCAATAAAAAGAAGTCACTTCTATGCTCGCAAACGGTTAATTTAGAAATTCGAAAAAGTTTGTTAAAAGTGTATGTTTGGAGCGCGGCTCTGTACGAGTGCGAAAAATGGACGCGGCCGAAAAGAAAAGGTTAGAAGCGTTCGAAATGTGGTGTTACAGGATACCGTAGATAAAGAAGGTTATAAAAAAAAGATATTAGAAAGAATAGGAGAACAGAAGACTCTATGGAAGTCAATTAATAGGCGAGATAGGTTGGTAGGGCACCTTCTCAGGCATGAATGTCTAGTCAAAGAGATATTAGAGGCAGAAACAGGAGTTAGGAGGGGTAGAGGTAGACCTAGATTAGATCACTGTTCGCAAACAGTTAACGATATGGGTTGTTCTAGCTTTAGGGAAATGGGAAGATTATCTCAGGATAGGAAACAGTGGATGTTTTATTCACATTAGTCAACCATCACTGTATTGATTGTCAAAAAATATTGACTACACACGAATTTGAAAAAACGGATTTAAGTATTTACCAGTAAAGCAGAAGTCCTTAAAATTGCATTAACAAAAAAAAATGACAATAAAAATTGATTTAGCCACATAGGCACAATTACTAACTAAGAAATAATGTCGATTCTCATGCATAATCGAAATCAAGGATTTATCGAGTTTTACGAAAAATACGATATTTTTGATTCCCTTTTTCCAACCATTACTTTCTATTGTCATTTATAATTCTCAAATTTCCGCACCATCACATTCAATATTACAAAATTTATTCAGATTCAGTGAAATAATATTGCATTTAGAATGAAGAAAAGAATAATGCTCGAAAGACTTATTAAAATTTCAAGAGTTGATGAACATCCTGATATTGATATTCATACAGACGTTTGCATCATTTCATTCTCCTAGTGCTTTTCCTCGCGAACGAGTGAACAGCTTGGTTTAGAGCACTTCTAAATGAAATTTCGAGCAAGTATTTTTACTACGCCATCGTTTCAAAAGCATTAAAATCCTCAAATCTGCATTTCTTTTAGAGTCGTTACAAACGTAATAAAAAGTAGTTGGTAAAACTGAAAGTGCCCACTCCGCATTCTTTATTCTTAATAATTACGTGGCACATAAAGAACTACCACAGTACCACTTATGGAATAATGAAAAGAACAATCGGAGCACTTGGTGCCATATATCGTAAGGAAGTTCAATAACCTTTGCGTCCGTCACTAATGTTATACATATTGAGCATGGCGCAAGTTTGACCGGGTTAGGTTAGGTTAGGTTAGGTTACGAAAAAAGTAGTACCTACATTTGGTAAATTATTTTTTGTAAAAGTAAAATTAGTTCACGATTTGTTATAAAAAGACGATTCACGAATGTAGAGTTAGTGCGATAAGATAAGAACTGATCTCTCCACTGCTAGCAAAATATTAGGACAACTAACTGATAAACGCGGTGTCCAAAAACATGATCGGGACAGTAAGGTCTACACCTACTACATCTTCAAGGTTGTTCCTCGCTTGAACCTTTCGAAGTAGCCCTATCAATGCCTCTAGTGTCAAAAGTTCATTATCAGGGTTGAGAGAATGGATAGCTTCATTGAACTATCTAAAACGACTAAAATGAGTGGAATTCTTGATATGTCTTCTAACAACATCACTACCCTTTATATCAACGGTCGGCAACTATCGGAATTTTTTAAGTAAATTACTTAAACAAATTATTTAAAAAATATTCTTCTCTAGATAACAAAGTATGTTTGAGTTTGAAAGGAAGGAATATGTTTTTTCTAGACTCTCATAAAAAATTTTGAAATCAATCGGACGCCACCTAAAATTACTTGTCTACTCCAGCTCTATGTCTTTGACAAGATGTACAGAATCAGCCTGCAACCCGAATTTGGGTACACTACTTTTCGAAAATACAGCGCGCAAGTATATTGTTAAGATATCTACATATATATTATTGAAATAACCTCAAAATATACAAATGCTTTAATACTCTATTTAGGTACTACAGTGTCATAACGCCTTGGTGAAACAGTCAACCTCAATTTTCCGGGTACTCTTGCAACTATGTTCTGTAAACTTTTTTTGAAGACACGGTAATTTTTCAGAGGCCTATGATGACCGTTCTTCTTAATACATCTAACCAACTCGTTCTCGTGTAAACACTACATAAGATTCTGACTCATGTCCGACTTCACCGAAATTGCAATCTACCGCATTCTTAACTCGGTGGACTTATACCTAGCTATTCCATTGGGAAGAAAAAGTAGGAAAAGAGCCAATAATAAGATAGGAGACGAAAGATTAGAAGAAGTTGCTGATTTTAGGTTTCTAGGAAGTCAGATAAGTCAGGATGAAAGGGGTAATAGGGGTATAAAGCAGAGGATAGTGCACAGTCGAGTCACCTTTAAGAAAAGGAAGTCACTTTTATGCTCCCCAATTAATTTAGAAATTCTAAAAAGATTGTTAAAAGTAAAAGTATGTGTGAAACGTGGCGCTGTACGGGTGCGAAATATGGACGCTGGACGCGGCGAAAAAGAAAAGGTTAGATGCGTTCGAAATGTGGTGTTATAGGCCAATGATGAAGATACCGTGGATAGAGAAGATTAGAAATGAAGAGGTATTAGAAAGAGTAGGAGATTGGTAGAATACCTTCTCAGGCATGAAGGTCTAGTCAGAAACATATTAGTGGCAGACAGGAGTTAAGAGGAGTAGAGGTAGACCTAGATTAGATTACTGTTCGCAAATAGTTAAGGATGTGGGTTGTTTTAGTTTTAGGGAAATGCGAATTTTAGCTCAGGATAGGAAAAAGCGGAAATACGTATCCAACTAGTCTTTGGACTGACGACCTTATGATGATGAGCAAATACACACTAGAGGGCGTGACACTGGCTGTATGTAGATATTACATCAACCCGCGTGGCTAGTGTATCGAGACTACTTATGGAGCGCTTATAAAATCAAATAATATCCAAATCAATTAAAAGAAAACGAAAGTAAAGTTTCAAAAATATATACTAATTGTTCACAACAAGATATCTTCAACTGAAGAAGCCAACTTTGCCTTCTTTTCGTTTATTTGATTATGGAGTTTCAACAAGTAAAGCCTGTATCCAGGTCATAATCCGCATATTGTAGTTTATATTTTCTGACTTTGAACTGTAAATGTTCTTAATTTATAAAACGAATTGAACTTTATCTCAACAGTTTAACGTTTGTGCTGAAAATTTATTATCAATAAATAGAAGAAGCACAACCGTCGTCAAATTTAACTAAAAGTTTAAACTACGACTTTACTCTTCGATGAAACTTTCTGTTTGGTTTATCTCCAAGCAACTGTCTTCGATTGAATGGAACGATTTGATTAAAAATTACGTTAGTATTTTAGCATAATCCGTTGCAATGTAATCGTTCGACTTGTGTAACTTTATTCTGAGCAAACTTATTTAACTTTTAATAATTTGCAATTGTGTTGCAAGAAGCTGGGCTTCCATTATATACGAATGTATCTATATAATATAGGTTCTATATAGTTTCATAGACTTCTAATTTATGTATCTCCGCAGCCTGCTTCCTAACTAATATACGCCCACCGGATTAAACTGATTAAACCGGGATTCATTTTGTAAATTAAGAACAGTTTGCCTCGCTGCACTGCAAACAGAATATTCATCGAGCTACCTTTTTACAGCTGCGTTACCTTTATAGCATCAGCGTTACCTCGAACACTGCGATATTAGAATTTCCTGATTTATTATTGGATTTTAAAGCATCAGCATTGTGTTCGAGGAGCTCCCCGACAATATAATATTTCTTGTTTAAGTTACGGAAGCGATATCGAATCTAATGCAAAATATATATTGTTACAATGAGAAATGTACGAGATATACCATTTTTCAAACCCGCACAAATTCCTCATTTTAACGTGCTTACAAAGTAAACCATTGTATTTCTTCGAACGTAATGATCCATTATGCCGATAGGAGCCTTGGTTTGGGTGCTTTATTAAATGAATACCTACCAAGCAAAATAGATTATTACCTTTCTATTCTGAGTTCAATAAATAGTACTATTTGCTGCAGATAAGAAAAGGTTAAGAACGTTGTAAATGTGGTGTTACAGGCAAACGATGAGGATACCATGGATAAAAAAGGTTATAGAAATGAAGCGGTATTAGAAAGAATAGGTGAACAGGACACTATGGTGGTCAATAAGAAACAGGCGAGATAGGTTGGCAGGCACTGTTGCCAACCTACTACAGGAAAAAATTCCACACGCAGGTCCAAAAAGTCCCATATTTTCTCTAAAAATCCCTCCAACTTATTACTATTATTATTTTTTTAATCCGTTAATTTAATCGTTTATTCGAAGAAAAAAGTATACAATATTTCTGTAAACATGGACAACTTTTCCTGTCGATAGCATAATACCGATAATTTTATTATATATAGTTATCTTGTTTCCCAACAATGCAGACAAAACCAGACCTTAGGGGTTTAGATATTTAGATGTTCGGATTTCTGAACAATACACCAACTCAAACATTTATTTTTATTAGTTTTAACATCTGTTTCTTTAAAATTACAAAAAATCCCACGAAAACAAGGAAAAATCCCTTTATCTCTCGAGAACGTCAAAAATCCCTCGAAGTGGCAACACTGTATGGCAGGACACCTTCTCAGGCATGAAGGGCTAGTCAGACATATTAGAGGAGTAGAGGTAGACCTAGATTAGGTTACTGTTCGCAAATAGTTAAGGATGTGGGATGTTATAGTTTTGGGGAAATGCGAAGATTAGCTCAGGATAGGAAAGAGTGGAGGTGCTTGTCCAAATAGTCTTAGAAGTGATGACCTTATGGTAATGATAGTGTAAGGATGAACAAAAAGTCCGCCACATGGAGGTTGGGTGGTGGGTACGCATATCTGACACGTAACCATGCATTGTATAGTATTATGCGAAACTAAAAATTTTAATTTCAACCTCCACCTTCCTCGTGCCCACTTATTATCAATGACGATTAAGTCCTTTGTTCTCCACCTTCACCATTCTCCGACGAGCAACCGTCTCATCATTTCGGAATGTACCATGTTCATATTTAGCCACCACCACTTCTGTCTCCACTTCACCGCTTCCTCTTTCTATCAGTGGGGTTTGTGTCCTTGGGCCTACCCACCCCGCACGAGCGACAGTCCCACTATCTAAACAATCGCCAAACATCTTATTTTCAACAAAACCCCCGTAGCTTTTTTACAACTGAATACAACAAAATTTACTTCACTACTATAAGTATAGTGTTAACTGATAAGTGTAATGTTGTAAACAACGTGAAAAAAACTCATTCCTCATTACCACAAAACTTTTTTAATAAATGGACACGTATTTTGCTCAGTTTAATTGGAGGCATTATCTCGTGTTTAATTTTAGTTTATTTACTTATAGACTCTCCTTTATTATTCTTCTTTTGTTTATAAATTTGTGGTTCCATTGTTGATAAAACTATATTACCGGTGACTTTCCGTATGATTACCAATTAATGTATCTACCGAATAATTTTAAATGGTAAAACAGAGCCGCTCTTTTAACCCCATCTAAGGAACATGGCAAACATTTGATTAAAATAATAACCCCGTAATTGCTACTCTAGAAACATAATCGAGCCGTTTAAAGTAATTCTGAAAGTGGTTGTAAGACCCTCTGAATGGTCAGAAATCTCTTCCGAGAAGAGGATAAGAAAGTGCGTTTATTGAACTCCCCAGGGATACAATCACAGAGAAAATACTGGGAATATCCTTTGTGGCACCTAGACTTTCTACCTTTTTTTTTTATAAAAAATACAGAATCAACTTGCAAATCACATACAGCTGGGTCTTGGGACAAACATCGATTCCATTTGACGGAGGCCTAAGGTTCATTGCGTCAATAGAACGTTAACCCTAAATCTTCAGATGCTACGTCATTGGAACACATTCAAAATGGAGTTGGAACTGGCAGATAGTTTCTAAACATCAGTAAGTTCATGGAACTTTTAAGAAATTTACAAGACATAGGTTTTCGCAGTTTTTTGACATCGTGACTCCCACAATAAACAAAAATGAAAACCTCCTCATGACCCTTTACTAGTAATAACTATCTCTGTTTTCAAATATTTTACAGTACCAATGCGACGAGTAATTTATGTAATATCCAAAGAGAGGCACTGCTTTTTCATGAGTTTCTTCGTTTCGTCAATAATATATCGAGTCTACCTATGGTACGCTGATGAAATTCAATAAGGTCGAAATTATGCATTGACAGGTTCCTTCAAATATAAAATGGCACCTTATGGGTACATAATGGGACCTTTCCCAATTATTCGGATTATCAAACGCGCTTGTCATCATTGTAGTTCATTTTAAAAACTTTGCTTTCGTTTGTTTGAAACGAGTGCCTGACATAAATGTTCCTAAAAATTATTTTCCTGTGTATTCAATTATCTGGACTTTTAATTATCGAAATGACCAGAAACGGATTGCAAACGGATGTCCAACGATACTGTTGACTGCTGTTTTGAGTAAACAGTTGCATTGTCAGTTCAATAATACAAATTTCGGTGTCATTACACTGTTGTCTCTTTTAAACAAATTTCAGAATTGGTAGTCACATCAAACAAACGGTTGACCATTTCAGTTTATTAAAACAAACATTTCGTTAACCACTCGGCAAAATTGAAATTCATTAGGTAGTCTAATTAACGTTCACCGACATTTTCCCAAATTGGTACCGAATTCAGTGGCAGTCATCAAGTTTACTACTCCACCTGTTAATTTGCCCCGAAAGCCCCTGCTAATCTCTCAACTGCGGTGCAAACTAGCGTTCGATGCACGCGCATTTACCCCGGCAAACTTATACACGACGCGACGCGACGCGATGCGATGCGATGCGGCGAACGATCGTCTCCTCTCTAGTCCAAACTTTGCGATTGAATTTAATTTCGCATGCAAATCAGTGCAATGTTGCTGCAATGAACGTTTACGGCTTACGGTGTCGTCTTATACGCTGTAATAAGTTATACCCAACTTGCTGTCAGCTCGCGCTACTACTACTACTGCTGCTGCACGCTCCGTTCAGCAGCTGGAGACGGTTATCGTTACAATTAGCACCAAACACACAAACACTGCTTTGTTTGAGTTGTTACTAATGCAATAATGTATCGCTGTTAACACCACTACTGTCGGTACACATATGTAGGTAAACTTATGTAATTGGTATGCGATAGCGTCAGTGTGCATTTCTGAAAGTAGAGAAGTTAGACACGTAATCTGCCAACTTGTCCGAAGTTGTTGAAATGGAAAGGGGATAAAAACCCTGTCCACTAATCTAACATCGTTTCGTTTAAAACCATCGCCAGCCACTGGGCCAGGGGGGAGGACAAGGGCAAAACGATAGATAGGGTATATAAAATAGATAGGGTATATAAGTAAGCGGTATGGCCAAGAGCTTCAGTCCATTGCTTAGCTTCGGCAGGACTGCTTAGCATTCGGTCCAAGTTTTTCTGTGGTTTCTTGGATCACTTAGGCAAATGCTGGGACTATGCCATTAGAAACTATATAATCCAGTAATCCACCAAAGCTTCTTCACTAACCTAGATATTCGTCGAGTACTTAATTATTACTTAATTCTTATATAGGGAAAACCCCATAACTGTCTTATTTATGACTTATAGTGTCGTAAGGTGCTGTATAATGCTAAACAGCTTTTCCACCATCTCTACCCAGCAGCATGGCCTAGAGGATTAGACCATTGCTTAGCATTCGGGAGAACGCCCGTTCGATTCCTGGTCCGTCTGCCTTGGTCCAAGTTTTTCTGTGGTTTCCTTAGATCACTTAGGCAAATGCTGAAGCAGTAATATTTCACAGATAATCTTTCATTCTCTTCTGTCTTCATTTCGTCCGTCTCATCTTTCTCACTCGAACCAACACCCACCCATTCCTACGATTCCTGAAAGGAGGCTGAAGAGGGCCTTCCGCCCTACCTTCCGGCGTAGTCCGGAGGGACTGCCCGCCCACCAGCATTAATGGCTGGTGGGAATGAAACACCCAAAAGTTTTTTTTAATGCTATGCGTAAAATAAACATAAATGGAGATTGACGAAGTAAATTATTAAACTAAGGGGAATTTTCGAGAAAATTACTAACATATGAAATCAGGTGCTCTGGTAAAAAGGGTTCAAATCGGCGAAAAATCATGTCGTGTTTTAAACTCATAAGCAAAAGTACAAAAAAAATCGTCAAATTAAATTTATCATTTAAAAAAGTATGTGTATATAACATTTATGCATATATGTAACAAATAAATATAAACATTTAAAATAATTTTTTAATATAGGACAAAATATTTTTTTTAGGAATTGATTAAAAACTTATCATTTTTAAGTGGAATTTAAAATAGAAACTTTGGATACAAATCTTTGATTTAAATTTTAATTTTCTTGACATGGCGTCTAAAGCATGGTGTTTTATCGCGAAACTGGGTCCAAAAAGAGATCGACTGTTGAAAATAAAACAACGAAGATGTTATACGAGATTTAACTTTTGTATTTATAAAATACGAAAAAACAAGACATCTACTCTACTACATGTTACCCTTACTAGTGACTAAAAACTAAAATACGAAACATTACTTATTCATTTTTCCACCACTATAGGTAGATTAAACCTGTTAGGCTAAACATCAGCAGCCCTTAATGCGGCACTTTGCCTTTGATCTCGACACCACTCGTTTCAAATAAAACAATATAAAAACATGCAAAAAAGATACCTAAATGCTTACAAATTCAACACGTGGTATATAATATACGGCAACATACATATGGATTTGAATGACATAAAACTCTTTTACAGAGTGAAAAAATATTCCTATTTGCTAAGGGCGTACTATGAGCTTCCAATCTCATTCAAATTGTAATTATTAATCGAAATATTAAAAGATTTGGGGGTGTCGTTTCGGGGTTGTCTGTTTCAGAGGTGGTCTGGACGTCGCTACTTCACTATTGACGGGTCTCACTTTATTAGAAGATTTATGTATCAAAAAAGGATTTTTAACTTCTTCAACGTTCTAGCGAACGAACGTCAAATTTAGAATTCTTGTATTATAAAGGCGTAAAAACGAATGTTTTCTCTTTGAGAGAAAACTTCCTACATCGAAAATACAATACCGATTGTCGAAATGATGCGATTAGTGCTATTATATTCCTAAAAGCTTATTTTATAAGTGGATAAAAGCAAGAAGTTGCTTTTGAAGATTTTGATTTTACTTTCAAACACAGAAGCGCGATCCATGATGAAGAAGTGATTTACTTTGCTTTTTATTCAAAGGAAGGAAAAGTAATTTAATTAAGACGCAGGCCGTTGATCTCATTTTAATTATGTAATTATTACAGTAAACAATATTAGAACCAAATGGTATCTTGTTGGATAGTTAGTAGGAATTGAATTGTAAAAAATGATCATTGTTTCGTTATATTTTATCATAAAGCCAGTAGAATAAATGGATATTATTAAAAAAATGCATGGTTTGTTCTTTATTTGACGTGTATTGTAATATTATACAATTTAATTTTTTGTCAGAATATACACAGAAACTGCAAAGTTCTTGATAATTGTCAATCGAAAATTTTTAATCCAAGTATTACAAAACTGTTACAATACAAAGATATTCAAAAAACGAAATGTGTGTTGGAACACTTAGTAGAAGTAAAATTTCAACGGACAAATGGAAAAACGAATACCAACAAAAATTTTACTTCAAGTTTTACGGGCAGATTGTTAATGTACTTGTCCAATTTGAAAACCTGCCCGTAAAACTTCAAGTAAAAATTTTGTTGCTATTCGTTTTTCCACTTGTCTGTTGCCATTCGTTTTTCCACTTGGCCGTTGAAGTTTCACAGGTTTACTGCAAATTATGATTTGGTTTTTACACTGACCGCAAATAAAGGTAATGATGCCCAGCCACGTGGAGAGCAGAGGTAAGAAAACAACAGCTGAGCACAGCACACGTTGCCGGGACTCTAGCGGACTCCCCGCTCTCCGCGCGGCTGCACGTTATATCCATCTAATACAACCATTGCCTTTTTTAGAAGTTTTACTTCAATAATTTCAACTCCATTTAAAATAATACTGTAAGTTCCTGATTCCTATGTAGGCGAGTCTCACTGAATGATTTTACTCAAACTATTAGTATTTTTAGCCATGTAGACAGTGCTACGACGAATTTTCTCGATATCTTTGGGTTTTGCACACATTACTTTTCACTCCACTCACGACTATATGTGTGAACACTGATGCACTTCAATTTAACAAAACTTCTTAAAGATATTAAAATCGCGTTTCCTGACTTAATGTTAGTAATTATATCAAATTGAAGGTCTAGATATTACTGTTTGGTTGCTTAGGAGCATGAGGTTACGGTAGGAAAAGACAATACAAACGAAGTAGATACTATGATGATCGTCTACTTTATATTTGACAGCGCTCGTGGCTCATACTGTAAACATACGGCGAAATTCCTCACTATTACTTAATTTATTTAACATTTAGTTCTTTGTAATTAATACTACCATTATTAATTCACTTCTATATCGCACAATTTGTCACTTCTTCGCTCTTTCTTCTTCGCCTTGTACCGCTTTTGTATTAAATAACTCACTCTATCTCGTGGCGGCTATTTATAGGGGCTGGCCTTGTTCTAGAAAGATCTATAACGTGAAGTCTTAAAAATCTGGTCTTCTTTGTCACTATGTATGTTGGGTTGCCTACATGCATATGACAATACTATTCCGCAAATTAATTAATGGCATCAATACTTTTTCCCTATAATAGGTAATTCGACCAGCGTTTAGACAGAATGTATTCTTAATTAGAAGCATAGCTGTGACAATATTTCGATCGTATAATTAATACACTAGAGCTCAGTAGCAATTGTTTCCTAGTCGCGAATTTTCCTTTGAATTATGTGAACAAGGGATTTAACAAATCTTGATAAGGCTACGTAATTCAGAAAACTGAGAACTACAGAATAAGTTTAAACATCAAAGGGGGTAAAGGAAACTCGATTCCTTTCTGTTTCCGCTCAACGTGCTGATTCAGTATACTTCTAAGACAAGAGAAGTAGTAAACTTTCGGACTAAAGTGACTACCGTGAAGGAGGATTGATTGGTTGGGGTATTCTATTCTTTCAGAGAAACTTGGATGAAACTTTCAAACTATTTTTAGACAATGTTAGGACTATACCATCCCTTTTACGTTATGTACATATTTGCCCAACCCGCTATCTGAGATTTCTGTATTTTTCTTTTGCTTTCATCCGGTTGTCGTAAAAATATAAGAAAAGAATGCTTTTCTTGTCGAGATTTCTGATGATCATGAATGAGGATCTAAATTGCCATCTGCATATTTGAATTCAGTTCTGCTTTCTGAATCATTTAATGTGTCAAATGGAATACCTTCTAGTTCGTGGCTTCCAAGATCTCTTATTCTTTCCCATGTCATGACCTACGTTTCCATCCGCTTTAACTAACATTTTTAATTCCCATGAATAAACAGTGATGGTAAAACGCTGCAAATATCTATATATCGGTTAATAGTATGCTTAAAAAATTGCATGAAACTGCTGCAGTTGGCAAAATTATTGAAAAAAGAATCTATCTATATATAGTAGAATTAAGATTCGGGCTATAGGGCCGTGGTCTAAGTGAACTATTGTCAGTCAGTCGCTGTCGAGACTTCGAGATATAATCTACATTCACGTTGTCAACGCAGCAATACCACTAGGGTTGCCACCCGTACTTTATTATAAAGTACTGTACAGGCCTGACGCTGGAAGCTGGCGGAAATTTTAAAATGGCGTGGATGCGCGGTGGCAAAAGTAGGCAGTTTCAGGTACAAATATTGCAGCCCTCATTCTTCAGTATTCCTATCAGGGGCGTAGATTAAATATTTAAGAGCGGACGCACCCGGAATCGAACTCGTGTCCTCTTGGATGCTAAGCAATGGCCTAAACCTCTAGGCCATGCCGCTCCGTGACGTTAAAATAAGTATTAAAAACCTTTTGTTCTTGAAATTTGTATTCATATCTGCTTCCACCATCTCTCTAACTAGTCCTGCTGGGAGATTCTACATGTTATCAATGTTCTTCTTGTTCGTTTTTTGTTTCATGATAGGCTTGGGTAAATTGATGGCTTGATCATCAAATTACGCTGTAAAGACTCTGCGAACACCTGCAATCGTAGGATCCGCGTCCGTAGCTGATTTATATTAAATTCCCTACGTATTCCAATTAAATGGTCATGTTTACACCACGACTATTTTGAAAAGGTCAAACACGCGCGATAACGACCTCTCGCGGTTGCGTAATTAAAGTGCAGAACCGAGTAATTAATATTGCATCTAAATGGCCAAGGCTGCGTCAGTGTTGTTTTCTTGTTCGCTGCTTGGATTCACCTACGTTTCATAACTACAATAACGGGGACTTGAGTTTTGCAACTAAAATCAACTAATGAACGACTAACGGCACTGAAAACTTCTTTTTTTCTCGCGCGCTGCTCAATATACCTAACGCTTTATTTAGGGATTATTTCAGTTTATTTCATTGTCAATTAAACCGATAAGTAGNAAAAGTTCATTTTTAAACTAATTAAAAATGAACTTTTAGTTTACTTCAATCTTTGTTTGCCATGTTTAGAGGCTATTAATGTATTCAAGAGCGACAGCAATTTGTTACTGGCTGCTAGGTGTAACAAAAAATATGTTTTTAAAAACAAAAAATAAAATACTTTATTTTTATGCTGAGTACTTTTTTTTTGAACCATTTAGTCGAGAAATACTTTATGTAAAGCCTGAAAAGGTGGCAACCCTAACTACCACTGAGAATGTCAGCCCTATAGCCCGAATCTTCATTCTACTATGGATTCCGACCGTGAAAGCCTTAGTTCTTATACTATCTATACATGTCTGTAACTTCCCCAAAAATGTTTATCAGAAACTATTTACTTATTTGTTTATGAGATGCTCTATTTAGTAAAAAGTGTTATAATCCAAATTTAATTTTTATTCTTTTCCCATTATATTAAGGCTTGACAGTAAGTTGATGTATGTACATTATACTCTATAAGACAAATGTACTTTGTAAACCTAATAAGATCAAATTTTTATTATTTTCACATTAAAAAGGTCGTTTGAAAAAGCACGCAATTTTTAGGATAAGTGTGCTATTACTGGTAACATTGCGAAAAATATTTTAAAAAAATTTAAATTGTTCGAGGGCAATTGTGGAAGCTGATATATTTTTTTGTTTTTAAATACATGAATAGTTTATCTATAAACATTAGGGGTTGAAGTCGTTATCGACCACTCTTTGTGCAGCATTTAAATGATAGCAAAATTTTGCAGTACTTTAACCCTCTCAACCTACTACTAATAAATATTGCCGTGTTAGCTCCCTTCCGATAGACTCTCTCAGTATATATGTTAACGGAAATGTTTGTAATCCGTCATTGTATATAATTTCTAGGAAATGTATATACAGTGTAAACTCTATATAACGACACTTAAGGGACTGAACATTTTTCGGCGTTATAAAGAGTGGTCGTTAAATGGAGAGAAATAAAAGATATTATTTTACTATTCTATAATAATATGCATTTACCAATATAGTACACATTTTGCACACGAACATTATTATTCATACATTGCGTATAGC
>NW_020439094.1:1566705-1573749 GCF_000699045.2 Agrilus planipennis
CCTGTTCACGGTTCGGAAAAACAAGCCGGTTCGTTCCGGTTTTTGTTCCGGTTCGGGTTCGGTTCAAACCCTTGTTTATAATAATACATATAAAAATTCGTCAAAAATTAGAAAAAAAAATCAGCAATTCTTTTTAATTTTTTTTTCAATACGTCAGCCAATTCTCGTTATCAGAAATCATCTTTAGTTCCGGAACGCGTTCCTGTCCAAAAAGGAAGTACCGGAACGACGTTCCGGAGCGTTCCGACTCGACAACACCACTGACTATAAGACAATGGTTTTAGAAGAAACTAAATGTAACAATCATGTAGTGTTACAGAGGGTCCTTTACGACTTCTGTTATGATTGCTTCAGTTAAATTCATTGTTTTATTTTTCTGCCACCGAAGCATAATAATCTTCTCATAGTGTCTAATCCTAACGTATTTTTAGTTTTACGTTAAAATAACAGCGCGTATCCTATTAACGGCATTAACCGTTGTTGTTTATTGTCTGGGGTTAGGCTGTCGTTAAAAAGCTTCCTTGTGAGGATTTATTTAATAAGGTCATGATGCGGTAGTTAAGGCGTTAGTAGCTTGATAAATAACAACTAATAACAACTTTTGTCGCGTGAGTAGGTATTTGTACCTTCTGAAACATTACTTTTTTTCCCTGGAGGAATATTGGAGGGGATAATACTACCTATAACTGTAAAAAACATATTAAGAACTAGATTTTGTCTGTCCTAAAAAGTTACTAACGTCGAAAGCGCGAAATTTTCTGTTAGGTATATTTTGATCATCATAATAAAAGGTGTTCAAACAGACGATTCTTTGGACATACAGTTCCACTTTTTCCTATCTTAACTCAATTTTCGTATTTCTGAGAAACTATAAAAACCATCATTTCTTACTACTTGCGAACAGTAAATCTAATCTAGAAAACACTTCAAATGGCGCAGTAAACGCCATCTGTAGCACGATGCTACATTTTAGGATTACGTATACTCCAACAAGGTCCACTTGTGTGGATATTCGCCGGGATTTTATTTTCTAAAACGCACTGTTAAGACAGCAGGTAAAACTTGCTCTGTATTCTGACGGAGCTGTCTGCGACGCGCTGATGAGATCCGAAAAGATCGAAATCGCAATCCGCGTCTGGCAGTTTCGACAGAATACAGACCACTTCGAATTATTTTAATCTAGTCTAGGTTTACTCTTGCCCCTATCAACTCCTTTTTCTGCTTCTAATCTATTAGATGGCATTAAAGATGAGCAAAATTGGTCTTTTGTCTTGCGGTAATACAAGACTATGACTGTCTTTATACTGACAAAACCAAAACTAGGAATATACAAGACCAATGACATTGTTAGTTACTTAATAGTGGATTAATATACAGTGTTAATTTGAAATCATTTTTCCGATTTTTTATTTACCCACTATAAACTACCTCAAATTAATGAGGGAAAAATTGCTGCTGTTGTCACACCCCCGCCGGGAATCGAACCCGGGACCTTTGGCTTTACGCACCAATGTTCTGACCACTAAACTACGAGAGGTGACAACAGCAACCACTACCAACCGACTACAAGATTAACGATCCGTCGATCCGGGGTGTAACAACAGCAACAATTTTTCCCTCATTAATTTGAGGTAGTTTGTAGTGGGTAAATAAAAAATCGAAAAAATGATTTCAAATTAATATTGGATACAAGACGAAGTCCAAACACGTAAAACTAAGCAAAAATTATTAGTTTCGGTGGATTTATGAGTTAAACTATTCGAAGTAACTTTAATATATTCTTTTCTTAGAACAAAACATTTNATCAAACTGTAATATATTCTTTTCTTGGAAAAAAAACATTTTAGTATTTGAAATTTTCAGTTCACTTTACCAGATCATAATAATAAATTAAAAAAAAAGAAACTGTTTGAAAAAAGTCTACAAGAATATCCTCGGGAGTAGGTGTTTTTTGTTCCTATATTTGGATAACATATGGTTGAAATATAGAGACAAAGTAATTTTTTTTCGATATTTTTTACTTCTGTCAAGTACCTTGTGCAATTTTGTTCGCTAAAAGGTCAATTTATGCGTTGGAGGAAGGGTCAATTTATGCATTGGGAGAAAGGTAGGTTCTATCACAACTATCGACACTATTGTCTTAAAAGTCACGACAAGCAAGCATGTATGACAGAAAAATTCAAGATTTAAGGCAATTATTGTCTCGGTAAACAGAAAAATTTGTGCTTAAGAATAATTATTAGGAAAAAAAACGTAAGAATAAGTAAGACCATAACCAATACCAAGATTAGCACAGTCGTAGTCTTGATCTTACTTAGTTGATTACTAGATAGTGTAAAGGGTTATTTAGAGACATTCTATCTCGCCCATTTCCTATTGACTTTCATAATGCCCTCTGTTCTCCTACTCTTTTTATTACCTCCTCATTTCTAACTCTTTCTATACACGACATTTTTAACATCTTCCTATTATAGCATCACGCTCCACACGCCTCAAACTGTTTCTTTTTCGCAGCGCCAACAGTCAACGTTTCATAACCATACAGAGCCATACTCATACACTTCTAATATTTTTTCAAATTAAGAAGTCAGGAGTACAAAAGTGATTTTTTTTTTGTTAAATCTTATTCAATTGTTGTATCTCTAACTCCTCCTTACTAGATACTGAAATCTAAGTAAGCTAATCTTTCGTCTCTGTATGTCTGTCCCTAAGGATGGCCTGTCTTTAATAAAATTGTTATCGCATCTTCGACTTACCAGTTAATGTTTATGTATATAGCTGTCTAATTATGTTTCACCCCTGACTTTCTTAAACTTTTTTTAGTAACTTTTCCCATTTAACACTGTGAAAAGCTTTCTCTAGATCTACGAATTCTTTGTACCTACCCTAAGACAATCTTTGCATTTCCTAAAACTAGAACATCCCACATTCCTAACTACTTGGATTATCTATGTAGGTCTACTTCTACTCCTCTCTCCTTCTGATCCTGCAACGAATGTGTATCTAACTAGTAACGTATTAAGTAGTGAATGAAAAAAAGTCGCGGAAAATTTCAATACCAACCCATGATTAGATTAAGAATACTTCAAGCATATTTATTTAAATTTCGTGGGAAAATTAAGTTGACATCCCTATTGGATATTGATCTACTATTGTATCGCAGATAGGTAAATAGTTTTGACATTCAAAGTTAATAAATAAACAAAAACAATTCTCTTAACGTAAATAAATATCAGATGTCATTTTAAGTGATGATAAACAAGTACAGAATTCCACATGAAATATGATTTCTCGCAAGAACAAGCGCGTAAAAAAAAGCAACCATGTTTGACTACAACCTCCATACATACTAAGACATTATTTATTAATTATTATTTAATAATTGCCTTTTTTTAAGTGCTACATTAGATTACTGTTTGAGAGATGTAAGTTGCTCTAGTTTTGAAGAAATTCGAAGATTTGCTCAAGATAGAAAGAAGTTGAAACCTCTATGATGATAATGATCGGTTATTTAAATTGCACGGTCCACATAAAAAATAAAAGTTTTTAATTTTTAACAGGGACTTGTGCGGTCCCTCAATACACTACCAACACAATAAAAAAATCGATAGTCTTTCGCTGTACATAACAATAGAAATATACTGATGGAAAATGAGCAACTTTAGCAGAAAATTGTGAAGAGCGCTGACCTTTGATTTTGTTTGAAAGCCGCAGTAGTTATTTTTAGGGTTCCGTACGTCCCAATGACAAGACGGGAGCGTTATAGGATCACTCGTGTGTCTATCTATCCGTCTGTCACAGTCAATTTGCTCCGAATCTACTGGACCTATTAAGTTGAAATTTAGTATACATATAAATTTCTATAACTCAAACGCGGCCGCATAACGCAAATAAAAAAATTTTTGAATTTAAACATGGTGGTCATTTTTAGGGAGCGGGGGCAATAGGATATTTAAAATTTTTGACGTGACGTCTTATAATTCAATGGAGCCGGCTGCACGCACGAAAAAACATGACTCATGCGGCGTTACCTCGCTCTGAGGCGTTCCATTTAAGGCTTGAAGTGCAAGCGAGAGCGCGGAACGAGCGACAAAGAGGCACAATCGGCCTCCGCGTTCGGCAGCGTTCGACATCTGTCTCTCTCCTACTTGAGTGAGCGATGCGTCCGCGTGGACAGCTGCTATACAATAATACATTTCCATTTACCTCCTTCTCTATATCCATACAAAATATCTATCAAACAAATAAAATTAAAATTTTCTTTTGAAAAATGAAACCATTCCATCAGTGTTTTCTTATGACGTTGTCACGTTCAACTATCGTCAGTAAACCGACTTTACAGACAACCGATTTTTTTTTCTAATTTTGAAATAGTTATTTTAGAAAATAGATGAATATTGACCATCTCCCCCCTTATCTCCGAAACTACTGAACGTAAAATTTTGAAAAAAATTTCTACAGAAAACAGTTCTTGACTTATAGATTACAGATTACAAATTTACATTGGCAGTTTGAATGTATGGGTGAACATGTTGTTTTCAACTACAATATTAAGTTGGTTCTCGGGTTAGGGTTCCATGCGCGAGAATGAAAAACAGAACCCTTATAGGACCACTCGTGTGACTGTCTATGTATATGTAAAGACTCTCCTCTCATCAAAATGTATTGGTTGCTTTTATAATTGTCAAATTTGATGTTTGATCGAAAAACTGAGTGATTTTGTGTAGAAAGTTTGTCCATCTTATTCCCTAATTTTTATTGGTATTTTTACGCAAACTTTTCAAATTATCCTTGTATTGCTTACATCTTTCGTGTCGTTGATTAATTCTCATGTGAATACACGCACATTTCATGAATTCCTGAACGAGACTCTTCCATTTACTTACCGTTGTAAATACAATTCCGCATAAATAATTTGAGCAGACAATAACCATATTCTTCAACAATTCCAAAGCAAAATTGTTCCAGCTATTACTATAATATATAACAGAAGTATTTGCATCCGAGCAGGTTGACTAGGAGAGAGAGCTTCGTTCTATACACACATAGTATAAATAAACAAACCATTGGATGAGTTTATTATCTATTCATTGCTCTACTGTATGTCATAGAATTGTGTAAGATGCGATGTGGCTTCGAAAGAAAACGTCTGAATAGCAGACAGAATAATATTGCTTTAGTTGCTTCTTCGTGCTTGGCAGAATACAGAGAATTTTAAACGAATGATTTTTTATTCATTAGTCCAACGTCTGCTTAATACGTATAGTCTGGTTGACGTGACTGTTGCTTCTCCAGATAGGTTAGGCAAAAAAATGGATAACCAGTTGGGTATCACCATTTTTTGTTCTAGAAAATTTGAGAAACCTTTTTCATAAACTGCATAAATTGTAATTGTGTAATTGTGTTTCTGAAATAAGTAGTAAACTTGCAGGATGTGATAGAGCACTATAAAACAAGTAAATTAAGTAAATGTTTGGTGGTCCGAAGATCCAGGCAAGGACCAGTCCGGCCCTGGTAAGATCACGAAGGGAAGTACGACATCGCAACGCCGCATTCAATCAGCTGCTACTTAACAGCATCCGTGTTGTATTTCTTATGTATTTTTGTACTCATGTATTGTTTGTTGTTTGTTAGGTTATATTATGTACGATTGGCGGTATTCATGTTTACAGTCAGCCTAGACTAGTTCTTTTAACATTCTAGATTTATACTATGTATGTATGCAGACAGTCGAAGTCATTAGAAGTAGGTCAATGTGTTAGTGTCATAAGTCAGTGCAGAGTATTGTGCTCGAGTTTCTAGACGAACATCTTCTTATATGCCAGATTAGTTGCTCTACAACCTTCACAGCTTACATTTATTATTAATATAGCTGCTTAATTGTTATCGCAATTCCTCTATACGTTGCCAATTCACGTCCAGGGCTGGCTTCGGATTGCAACTTCGTCTGGTTTTCTTACAAATGTTTTTGTTCCTTAACCGACCGTGCAATTCCCTATTGCATCGAGTTAAAACCCTCCAAAGCTTGCTACTTATTTCAGAAACACCCTGTAGGTGAAAGTTAATCATTAGTTCTCCCGGAATAAATACATATTATTAATTTAGAAGTGTAATTACTTTAAGGTAATATTATAAACGAATTTATGTAATTCAGAATTACTCACGATCAGTCAACAATTTATTTGTTAGCTAATGGATAAAAACAATTTATTTACACAAACAATAATTTACTAAATTAATAATATATCAATAATAATAGTCTAGCTTATTTTATAATTGAGAAACGTGGAAATTGTAGGGAATCGTCACAGGATGAGTGAACGCCTCACCACCCTGCATTATTTGCTTCTTCATGATCTTGGATTCCAGTCACAGATTTATAATTGATTTCGCTATTTAAACAGTCGCTAACCCGATAGTAGGTGTTAGCTTGGAATTTTAAATAATTAATTTAGATGTACCAACTTTGTACCAGTGACCTAAATAAGAATTTATGGATACTGTTGGATGAAGTCAATTATTTTCGAATAATCACTTTCATCAATATTTTCTCCTATGTGAATAAATTGAAACACTTTGAAACTTTAAAAGTGTATTATACAAGAAAAAACGATGAATATTTACAATTATAACTAGTTGCTTTCAGCGAGATTGTTGCACTGAATTCTTAATATTAAAAGGATAATAATTACACCTCTGATTTCCCTACCAACTACAATTTTACCAATAGAAATATAACCGGTAACAAATACCTATGTTGTTGATATAAAGAACCATATACGTATATAAATCTAACTACCGATGGTACATTTAATTGTCGGTACTTCCAAATGTATTTTTGGTGGGGTGGGTTCAATTGTCGTATTGTGTACGAACATTCCACAACCAAACAAAATAATTCGAAGTGGTCTGTATTCTGTCGAAACTGCCAGACGCGGATCGCGATTTCGATCTTTTTGGATCTCATCAGCGCGTCGCAGGCAGCTCCGACAAAACACAGACCAACCTTTACCTGCTGTCTTAACAGCGCGTTTTAGAAAATAC
>NW_020439094.1:1574912-1575909 GCF_000699045.2 Agrilus planipennis
CGTGCTGTCAAACCTACACTAGCAAGGAGATCGGGCTGAAACTATAGCTACAAGCTATCCAAGGATGGTACTATAGAATGTCACCTCAAGGTAGGCCTAGTGGCGTCATCTCTTGGTTAGGCCGGAAACTTATCAATCCACCCTCGTATATGGATATCTACTGGCTGAAACGAATCCCGGCGTAGCTCACCTCAACGTGATAGGCACGTTACCATAATTCCACAAGCAGGTAAATATACAAGTCACTGACACCATGATAAGCACTGAACAGATACTATGTAATAGAATTTTCAACAAGTCATTTCACATTTTTTTATAATGACGTCCTTCCGTTCGATTAAACAAGGACCAACAGCAGGTATTCCCTAATGCATCCGCTTATCGTAGCAAAGTAGCTAGCCTTTGATGTGCACAGTAATATCCTAACGTAACGCCAATCTTAGCGAGCAAGCTATGCTGGCACCGTTGGTGTGAACGTATTACACTTAATTAAACCTTGCCTCAAGAAATCTTGATCTCGACTTAGAATATCTATAGCATGGTTGCCCAACTCCAGGCCCGCTAGCTAGATTATAACCAGCAAAAGAATTATAAATGACCCACGTGAGCCAGTTTAAAAATTCTCGGCTATTTAATATTCCCAACATAAACTGTAAAGGTGTAAAGTACTACAAAACTAAAATTAGAACATAATACACTCGTTTGAGAGCAAATAACAGAACTTTGAAAGTACAAAGCATAGTTTACAAATTTTTGTCAAACCTTTCATGATAAGCTTGACCAATCAATTATTCTGTCAATGTTCAGTTATTTTCAAATCGAGCAAATTTGGTGGATGCGCCAGTCACAAACTACGTTTACCCGGACGAGTAGTAAAATCAGCAACTAAATAAAGATTTATAAAATTCCCGATGACCAATTTTCACGTTTAGATTTTTCGTTATGAATTTTTTTCCAAAATATCATCAATTTATTTTTTTTTTTTAATTCGTTTTAT
>NW_020439094.1:1576151-1592881 GCF_000699045.2 Agrilus planipennis
TTTTTTTTTAAATAAATTCCATTTAATTTTAGTTTATAAAATGTCGCGTACTTGTAACAATTCTACGGACTAGTGTCAAGTGACAATATTTTTCTGCCACTACTTCATATAAAGTTGAGACTCATGAAAAACTGTGAAAGCTATGAACAAGGATGGTGCAGGCTTTCAATATCTTAAAATAAAATTCCTCGAAATTGAAAGAAAGGATTTTTGTAGGTCCGCAAATACGAGAACTTATGACGGATGCACTTTTCAATTCGAAGTTGAATAAAGCTGAAAAAAAAGCTTGAGTGGCTTTCGTGTGTCATAATTTTCTTGGTAATACAAAAGCTAACAACTACCGACAAATCATTCGAGAGCTTCTTTCTTCTTATAAAGCTTTAGGATGCAATATGTCACTCAAAATTCATTTTTTTGGACTCGCATTTAGATTTCTTTCCGGAAAATCTCGGTAACGTATCAGATGAGCATGATTAAAGGTTTCATCAGGATATTATGTATATTGAAAGACGCTACAATGGAAATTGGTCAGAAGCAATGCTTGCTGATTTTTGTTGGTCGATTCGCTGAGAAACTTCGATGGAAACGATGAAAAGAAAAAAAACTACAAAATAACTTGAATTATACTACCATAATGAGATAAATATACTGATATTTCTATCACTTATGTCTATAAAATTAGCATTTTTCGCTGTAAAACTTAGACCGTAGTCTTTTTTACTTTCTTTTAATTGTTGTTACTTTGATAATATCGTTTTTTAATTAAATGGGCATTATATTTAAAATCAATGTGCTATATTTATTTGCATGTTAAATTCCGTGTTTAGAGCACCAAATATAATATGTTATCATGCATGAAAACAATGAGAGAAAAAAAATTTTTTTTGCAGACCAGTGTTATTAAATTATTATTGCTAGTATGGGTTCTTTCCTTTTTCTCTAGTAGAATTACCCGACACTGCCGGTACCCAGTATCATTATCCAGTACCCAGCGTCATTCTTCTGTACCCGGCCGGGTCCTAAAAAAAGTGTCCAGTTACCGAATCCAAATTGGGTACCTCTAGTTTTAACTATTAATTAGTAGAAAATTTTCTGGCATTTCACCGTAAATGAAGTTTCGAACGGACTACCTAAAATTATTTTCAAAAAGGGAGTATAATTTCTAAGAAACGTACCTGTAGCATCATGTATTTTTAATTTTTTTAATAATTTATTTCGAATTTGTAAATCTTTTTGAAGAACAAGTTTCAACATTTAATATTGGCTAAAATTAGTGTAAGTGATGGTGCTACGTTTCAGTAAACTTCTGGAAAAAATATGTACATATGATGGTATAAAGAAAATTGGACGATTTTTCATAAAGGTTCGATTTATTCTCCAACGTTAAGCCGTTAAACGCACATGTGTCAGTTATGATTAAATTTATCTTATCTAGATAGCTACAGAGTGTTATGAAGTCTAGCCACGTAAACTTCGTGAAGACGTGTTCAAATTAATATCCCAAATCTCAGATAACTCTCTGTTACAGAGGAATAAGACAAAAAACGTTTTCATGGAATGAATTTTGTTGGCTAGCGCCTGCCTTGATGCTCGACGTAATTTTTACAGTTCTCCCATTACATTTTCTGTTTCCATTTATCTTTTCATGATTTATACCATAATAAAGCGAGAAGCGCGAACTTCCTTACAGCTCGCTAATACTATTCGGATTAGAGCAGAAAACGGAAGAACAGAATGTCCAAAAATCCAGAAAGGATCAAAACCCAAGGAATTTATAATACGTGCAAAACAGTTTCTACTATAAATTCAAGTGGTACGCTTTAAACCGACTGCGACCGAAACTTCGCGTTCAAATAGACGCAAAGTTTTGCTTTCTATTTTTATGTCATGGCAATGTTTAAAAACAAACGAGGGCGGAAAATAAATATCTCGGAAAAGGGCTCATATAAATTGCCTTTTTATGAATATTTATCAGCCGAAAAAGAATGAAAATAAATTTTTACCCAAAGCGATTTAATCTCAATTTAGAACGAATTCCATCAGATAGAAAAAAAGTAAAACAAGAATACTGGTATGGAAGGGAATACAGATTAAGGAAAGAGTTATAATAAAGACAGCAACAGGATGCTCACGAACGGTTACTTCAAAAATTAGAAAAAGATTATTAAAGGTGTATGTCTGGAGCACGGCGCTGTACGGGTGCGAAGCGTAGACAGTGGACGCGATAGAAAGGAAAACGTTAGAAACGTTAGAAATTTGGTGTTAGTGACGAATGATGGGGATAGAGAAGGTTAGAAATGAGGAGGTACTAAAAAGAATAGGAGAATAGAGGACTCTATGGAAGTCGGTAAGAAATAGGCCAGAGAGTTTGGTAGGACACGTTATCGGGCACTAAGCGCCGGTGCACATTTGCGGCAATCGCCGCTGCGGCACCGCAATTGCGGCTTAAAGTAGTAACAGGTAAATGGGTTAATGCATATTTATCTGCGCGCCGCCGCGGGGCCGCGCGTCCAAATGGCGGCCGTTTTGAACCGCAGGTCCCTACGGAACCGTGGCGGCACCGCTGCCGCTATTGCGGTTTTGTAGTACTCGTTTGTATATCGGCTGGTACACACTTGCGGCAAATTGACGCAAAAAAGGATGGCTGCTACTAGAACTTCAGAAGATTTGGATATAGAATTATTCATTGATGTAGTAAAGGGGTTGGCTACCAAAGATATGGGATATTTCATCAGAAATATACCTATTCCGTGAAAGAGTCAAAAACAGCTCTGCATGGATTATTATAATCTGTGAAATGTTTTCCGATGGATTTTTGGAGCTGGATGACAAGGAGAAAACATTTCTAGTGGGATTATGGAGATTCTTAATCTGGTATCTTTTGCGATCTTATCCTACCAGAAACTTTTGTTGTTAATTCATCAGATGAAGCAACACTCCTTCGAAAGTAGTTGAAAAATTAGTCAGGATTCTCCCTTAAATACGAAAACGACGTTACAAATGTGCCCCTCGTAAGCCGTAAATCAGTATATGGGTCTACCCAAAATCGTCTCGTTTTTTTTTTCGATTAATAACGCATTTGTACACGAAATACGTAAAAACTGCACGCCTTTCATTAATAAAAACTTCCATTTTGCACTATTCAACTTGTCGCACTGACTGATTTTCTTTAAAAACGAATGACACTGTATTAGATATATATTTTTATTACTTTTGCGGCGCCGCAACAAAACCGCAAAAATACCAACAAGTGTGCAGCAAACTTTGCGGACCCGCGGCGGCAAACTGTCGCAAGTGTGCACCGGCACTAAAGGGTAATAAGAGATATACTGAAAGCAGAAACAGGAGTTAAGAGGGGTAAAGGTAGACCTAAATTATATTATGTACTATTCACAAATAGTTCAGGATATGGGATGTTCTAGTTTTAAGGAAGTATGATGTTTAGTTCAGGATAGGAAAGAGGGGTGGTGTATGTCCAGCTAGTCTTAGGACTGATGACGTTATGATGATGATTAATTTTAAGTTGTTGGTATAAGTGGGAATAATATCCAGCTGCATGATGTAGAGCTGTAATTGTAGCATCACTGAAATCAGGAAATCGTTACATCGTTACGAATCCTTTTGAAGGATTTTATTCCCATTCTCAATCATCATAAGGTCATCAGTTGGGCAAGCATCTACATTTCTACATTCCATCCTATTCTGAGTCAATCTTTGTACTACCATACAACACCAAGAGTCCTATCATCCAATGTCTCATCTAAGACATGAAGGACTAGTTAAAAACATATTAGAAGCAGAAACAGGTGTTAACAGGGGCAGAGGTAGACCTAGATTAGAATAGATGTTTGGAAGAAATAGAGGTGTCCTCGGGCTGCAGACCTTACGATGATGAATAATATTTTATATATCGTTCCATTTTTTATAAAATAAATTAATATTTAATAAGTATCTATATCATCCCACATTCTACTAGTTATTCGTTGTATTCGTTTCGCTTAAAAGCGTTTAATCGAATCAATGAAGGTTTTAACTTCTTAATTCTCAACAACGGCTCCGATTTTGTTCATTTTTTTTAAATGCCTGTCTTTTAATATTATTCAAAATCAAAAACATCTCAATTTCAAGAAATATTTTCTTATATTGTTAAAATAATAAAAACTGAAATTACGGAAAAAATTATCTTTAATTTTTTTTTCGCGATATTTAATTAAAATTTAATATCATCAATTTCTCTCGCAGTCGTGGTTAGTAATTATCTATATTGTTTAAACAATAGAAAAAACAGAAACATTTACTGGAAAGAAAAGTTCTAGATACATTTATTTAAATCAGCGTTAATAATTATTTATATTGTTTAAATAACAATAACAATAACTTTTTTTGAGAAATCTTTTTTCCAGGCGATTTTTATAAAAAAGCAAATTGTTTTTATAACAAATCTAGCACACAGTAATAGTGCAACAACGACATGAACAAAAATGATCAAAATCGTGGCTGTTTCTGAGAATTAATAACTAGATTAGTTATACGATGATGAATTTTCTGATCACTTGTAGTAGAACTTCGATGTACTACATACTCTTATCATTTACAAAATTTATACTAACCACTGTAAATCAATTGATCGCATGGATATAAATAATTACTGAAACAAATGCAGTTTTGTAATCGATATTGTTCTTTTAGTAAATTTGAATTTGTCATTCTGCTTGATTTTCAACCCATGCCTTTTTTTACATTTACCTATATTATGTATTATGACA
Source organism: Agrilus planipennis (assembly GCF_000699045.2). Classification (NCBI taxonomy): domain Eukaryota; kingdom Metazoa; phylum Arthropoda; class Insecta; order Coleoptera; family Buprestidae; genus Agrilus; species Agrilus planipennis. The sequence goes on from NW_020439094.1 coordinate 1,580,918, forward strand.
GAGAATCATTCATTATACAACGACGCTAGTTTCGATTTGCATTTGAAACAACCCAGCTACTATTTCATTGGCTCGTATCAAATGAAAACCATTCATCAACAATGTTGAAGGATTCAGGGAAATACAAAGCGCGTTTTTCCATACATTGGTATTATGTTAGAAGACTTTATATTGCAGTAATTTTCATAATTAGGTACTAATGTTATTAAAAGGAAACAAACAATACGACTGTAAAACAGTATAGTACTTTTTCCATTTCATTAAATGTTATTTGTTCAAAAATATATCACTACATCGAGCCTAAATTTACAACTGAGTTGAATAAATTATAAAAAAATTAAAATTTGGTTTAGTAAAAACTCAAAGTTGTTTCTATGCTGCTACATGGATAAAGAATATAAACATTGCCGATTATCAAACGTTTAAGGTAAACATAAACAATTCAGTACTAACATAATGTTTAGAATAAATAAATTAAATAAGTACATTACACTCAGCTCTATGTAAATGTACGAACGCAAAACAAAGAGGAAATGTATGTTATGTCATCATCTGGATAATTGTAATTCTATTAAGGTAAATTTCTACACCACCATTAAGTTTTGCCAAAGCGCGTTATCTTTTTTTGATGGTAGCTGTATGTAAACTCACCAAAAAAGTCAGATAAGAATCCAAAAATTTCTCACCACACATTTATCAAAATCAATATTGATTATTGTGAAAATTCAAAATTTTATCCCACGTATTTCCATACCAAATTTGACTGTAAACAATACCCTATGGAACAAATTAGGCTACGCAGCAGCACTTTACACAAATCCAGTCGCAAAATCAGTTTCAAGCAAGGCTTGCGCTCGCTGCAAATGACAACTTTTCTATTAAAATTTACCACACAGTCACATGAGAGCAACCAACGTTCCCTGCTATTGTGCGTGTACTATTTTGAGGTTTGTCTTCTTTGAAATCAGGAATTTCGTCCCTACTGCGGTGATATGGTTCAAACCCGTAAATACATATCGTCACATTGTTGTAACAACAAGTATTCTACACTAATGACTGATAGTTTTGCTCAATTAGTTTACTGCGCATCAGTTGCCTGAGTTTGGGTGCTAACATAAGCATCCTGAATCACACTTAATCTAATCTAACTAATAAACAATACATGGGCGAAAATATACAAAACAAATACTACACTGATGCCGGTAATCACCAGCTGATTCAGTGCGGCGTTGCGTGCCGTTTTTCTTTACCAGGACCGGAATTAAATTTGCCTGTACTTTCTACTACATTTTTATCGAGAACGATAAACTTTTGGACATACAAACATTTAGTAAATATTCATGTTTTATAGTGCTCTATCACCTCCTGCAAGCTCGGCACCTATTTCTGTTATACTCTGTTTTATATGCAATAGCTGAAAAATGAAAATATGATAAATAAAGTAACCATAAATTGTGTTACAGCAGAGCTGGGCAAACTCGGATCTTTTGCATCCCGAGTGATCCTCAAGGTTAACCAAGTGGATCCTCATTGATCCTGCGAGTGCGAGTGAGATGATTCGTTCCTTTTCTTATCCCTTCCATTTCGTAGATGAGTCCCCTCTTCCATAGCCAAACCCAATAGTTTTGCGAACGTAGTAACGAAAATTTTCGTAGGTATTATTTAAGTTGCTAGAGAGGCTTCGCTCGTCTACGGGATGAAGGGGCTTGATATGGGAGTGGAAGGGAGAAGAAAAAGACAAAACAAAATTATTCATTACTGCTTACTCCCTCGTACTCATTGAAGGGTATGGAGTGACTCAAACTAACCGCATGTAGCGGCTCCTGCGAAGTTAAAGTTTGCCCGGCTCTGTGTTACAGAAGGTATGAATTTAAATAATAATACGTACATACATATGATGATATGTATAAAGGGTACACTTTTCTAACAGTATGCGTCAGGAATAGTATGTGCAAACAACAGGGTTGTTCCAAATCAAAATCGAATTGAAACCTAAACATGTGTAATTGAAAATGAATAAAAATTAATCATTTAATTTTACTTACATGAAAACATTGCTTGTAATATTTGGGAGAGTTGAGTATTTTAATCATTTGAAGAAGAGTGAGAATAAAAGGTAATTGCTTTTTAATATTTCATAAAGAGTTTTTACACTCTTGTTGAAGCTTAAAACACATTTCTCACTTTTATAAAAAAAAATGGTTTATGTTATGAATATTTCGAAAAGTAAAGAGAAATAAACCATAAAAGGTACCTATACATAAGTTGTATTAGCAGGTGTATAAATAATTTTATTTTTTAATATCAGTGAATTATTTGTAACCCTGAGGAAGTATTAAACTAAAGGAAAAACGTTGGTTTTTTATGAGAATGGCTAAACAGTTTTATATACTCGAGAAGCTGCTCTGATTTCTAAAACAATATTCTGAAGAGGGGGTGAAACAAAATTTGTAATATAAACTGTAAAAACCTGTTTATTGCTTTTGTGTTTTTATTTTAAGTTGAATTCAACATTCAGCTTAAAACAATCGTTTCTTAAATTGGCACCGAAACTACTAAAAACATGTAGGATGTAGGACTTAATACATTTCCCCGATTAAGCTTATTTTGCAGACAAGACAGCATTGATAGGAACGTCGTTACAGAGACAGTGGAGGCCAAAAGAAAAGGCTTAGAACTGCAGGATAATAAATTATCTGTCAGCAAGAAAGCCATTAATCTGATGTACTTTTAATTATGTAAGCTTAAAGAAAGAAAAATAAGAATTACAAGAAATAATCCACTAGTCTCATTGATTGCTGTTAATCTTTTTCAAATAAAGTAATTGATTGCCTTGGATTTAAAATTAATCAGACTTTTAACGAAACTAGCAGAGAAGATTGTAGGTTGTGCGTGTGTGTATTTTTCTAATCTTATGTTTCTTTTTGGTGTAAATTTTTATTATATTTATTTTAATAATTATTCCACAACTCTTTTCCATTGTTAATTTCTAATTTTATTTATCAGAGAACAGACTACCAGTACTATTGAACGATATTCTTGAACTTCAGAAAATAACTTTTCAACAAAAATTGTATATAAGATGTTTCCAACAATTAAATTCATACATACGCAAAGATAAATAAAAGTAAAACAAAAATATTGGTATGCAAGGGAAGAAATAGTAAGGAAAGAGCGAATATAAAGATAGGAGACGAAAAATTAGAAGATGTGGCTGATTTCGGGTATCTAGGAAGTCAGATAAGTCAGGACAGTAGGAGTGTAGTAGGGATATGAAGCGGAGGGTAGCGCAGGGTCGAGTCGCTTTCAATAAAAAAAAGTCACTTCTGTGCTCGCAAACGGTTAATTTAGAAATTCGAAAAAGGTTGTTAAAAGTCTATGTATGGGGCACGGCGCTGTACAGGTGCGAAACATGGACAGTGGGCACAGCGGAAAAGAAAAGGTTAGAAGCGTTCGGAATGTGGTGTTACAAACGAATGATGAGGATATCGTGGATAGAGAAGGTTAGAAATGAAGAGGTATTAGAAAGAATAGAAGAACAGAGGACTCTGTGGAAGTCAATAAAAAATAGGCGAGATAGGTTGGTAGGACACCATCTCAGATATGAAAATCTAGTCAGAGACATATTAGAGGCAGAAACAGGGGTTAGGAAGGGTAGAGGTAGACCTAGATTAGATTACTGTTCGCAAATAGTTAAGGATGTGGGATGTTCTAATTTTAGGGAAATGCTAAGATTAGCTCAGGATAGGAAAGAGTGGAGGTACGTGTCCAACCAGTCTTAGGACTGATGACCTTACGATAATAATGATACGAAAAGATATAAGTACCTAACTTTTAAAAATGATAATTTTCTAACAGAATCCTAGTGCCATTAAAATTTTGTACAACAAGAACCATTTTTCATCAGATTTTACATTAACATTGGGATCATTAAATAATACCGTGCTAGTTACTTATAGGTATTGTTATGTATACATTACTGAGTAAGTACAGACAAAACAGTAAACGTAGTAAGAACCGCGGCATCTGTCAAAATTTCCTAGTTATTGCGGGATTCAAAACTGGTCAACAATATTTCTTTCTTTTAAAAAACATCGACTTGTCGAACTGAACGCACAGTGAAATTATCTACATGATAGACACGTAAATAATTTGTTTTTGGTCAGTGTTCTGTCGCTATTTGGAATTCTTTGGTTCTCATCCGCACAGCTTAGACAGCTCCAAAAGAACGACTAACCAACCTGTTTCCCTTAAATAGCATCCATTGAAAAAATGCAGACCATGTAGTAAACGCTATCTATAAAAAATTGTTTCTTGAATATTAGAAAGTGTTCAGAACAAGTAGGAGACAATTCTCAGGTACGAATGAGTAGTAGAGACATATAAGAAAGAGAAGCTAGGAAGAGTAGAGGTAGACCTAGAAATGTCAAGATTGGCCAAGATATTAGGAGAAAGCGGAAGTGCATGTTCAACCAGTATTTGGTTTGATGATTTTATGAGTAAAATTTTAGATAACACATTCAATTTTCACAAATTAATAGATACTTTAAATTACCTAAAATATCTCTTTCATCACACACTCCGCTAAAGTTATTCGTTGCATTAATTTTTTTTTTTAAGAATTCTATATTTATATAATATTTCCATGCGCAGTGGATAAATATACTTCATTTACTTTCTGTAGCAATGTGCCCCTTCCAATGTCTTGGATGCGCGCTGGCAAAATCGTGGGTAGGGAGAAAAAAACTCATTATACTCTCGACTCTTGTTCATTAAACATACTTTTTCGTACAGTACCTGCCAAAAGTTTTGTTCAATCATGAATAGTAGTGCGAGTCGAAAACAAGCGTTAAAGCCTTTAATATGTCTTCAAATATAAATAAACATCTCGTTGGTATTTTCAGTAGTAAATGGTACCAATAACAGCACATTTGGGCAATGCAATTGTAGTGGATAAAATGGACCAATTTTCCGTGCAGTACTGGACGAATTATACGCTCCTCACCGGTCAAACTGAAGGTCACATCGCTACAGAAAGTAAACGAAGTATAACACAAAACGATTTTTATTTTATAAAAAATGTTTTTCTAAAATTATGCGGGTTGCAACTGCTTCGTCAAAAGCTGCGACCTGGATCACGAGATTTTGAATTAGCTATAAATGCTGTTATTTACACCAGTTCGATTCCCTGTTTAATTCCTTTTTTTTGCACTCCCTTCATAGATCCCATATTATACTCAATTACCAATGTTTCCCCATGCAAACACCCATTAGAGATGTGTTTCGGCGCAAAAGACTATTGCCGATATTTGTAAATATTTTAAACTTATAATCATAACATTTATTTGATCAAGCAGTAGGCATTACATTATTATAGGCTATTAGTCGTAAGTTGGTCCTAAGAAAAACCCCATAATCTGTATATATTTCTTACCCCCATTGTAAATAGTTTTATTACCTCTTTTGTACCTCTCATTCCTGTATACCTACCTATTAGTCATTTGGAATTTTCAATCACTATTCAATATTATAAATACCTAGTTTGTAGTTCTATTGAATTTCTTAGGACCAGGCATAATTGGTTTGTGTGTGTGTGTTAGTACACACAATTCTGGTTGTTGCCCCTTCCATCAGAAGGATAACATAAATACTAAAATTTGTCAAAAAAAATAAGTAGTCGCAGTCGAAGTCGAAGTCGAAGATTCGATTCGTTCTAAAACATTTCAACTAAAAACTCCACTTTGAGTTTCCAGAGTCTAAGGTAGACTCAGCTGAGAACAATTCTCATAATCAGTTGTTACTTATGTAAAAGTGTAAATAAATGTACATATACATTTTACAGTTCCGTGTCTTATTTATACGGTGGTCCTTCGATCAGGTATTTATATATGTGGTACAGCAGTACACCCGTTGAGAAAAGATATATTGTTTTAATCGAACCTCAACAAAAAACAAGATGGAACTTCAAAAAATACCTTCCTAATAATGCAACTGTAGGGTACTTGAGGAATATTTCGTCCAAATTTCAAATTTATAGGTCAACCGGTAAGATGGTGTTGTTTTGTATGTGCACACGGAGAAAATGAAAAACGAAAATTTACCTAAATATTAAAGTGATATTTACAATTTTTTTTACTAGCCCGTTGCTTCGTAAGCGAAAATAATAAAAATTAAAATTTGGACACGATGTAATATTATTCTGAAAATTCATTTTTGAATTCTCAACCCACTACAAACTACCTCAAATTAATGAGGGAAAAATTGTTGCTGTTGTCACACCCTCGCCGGGAATCGAACCCGGGACCTTTGGCTTTACGCACCAATGCTCTGACAAATAAAATCCCAGCAGAAATAAATTTACTAGGTATTTTAGTTGATATTACAAATTTAATTGTAATAATTAAGAAAGTTGAAATAATTTTTAAAGAAACATGTCAAAATTGAGATTATTACAAGTTATCTAATAAATTCTACTATTTCTACGTCAAAATCAGTTATGTACAATCGGAAAATGTAATTTTTCCTTTTTGCGTTTTCATAAAAATTTAGTTTTCTCCGCATAGGAAAATGGTACATCCTTAGTTTCTTTAAACATCAGTAACACTGAAAATCGTTTTCGTTTCGGTTTCCTTGATGTTCAAAAAAAAACAAACTACAGGAGATAGAAAATAGTAACGGTTTTGTGCGTAATTAAAATCCCCACAAAACTAGACTTAAAGACGAAAACTCACGAATCTCGATTTTCTCCTATACTAAAAATATTCCTAAAACCGTTCGCTCCACACCAACAGGAATGCCCTGCATAATATGACAAATCTCGTTCAAAAAGTAAATCAAGCTCCATTTTAGCATGCAGCAATATGGTCGTAAGAAATATTATACAGGTTGTAGATGTGCAAATTGAGTTCAACTCTATACATCATCCATTTTAAGCTGTTAGGAAAGTCTGATGGAAATTGATGAAAAATGTAGAACTGCCTGCCAATAACACGATATACGCTTGCTCACTCGTGGATTACTCAACGTAATTGCTTGAGTTGTTCATAATGGGAAAATATGCCACATCTTTAATCATTTACAAACTTTATTTTTTTTTCATTAAAAAAAATTCATTTTAAAAAACTTCATTTATTCTGACCTTTATTGTAGCGACCATTTTGCTATAGCGACGTTAAATTTAAGTCCCATGAATTCAAAGCATATTTTAGTACAAAATTCATGTGGCTATAGCGACTTCGAATATAACACCGAGTTCGGGTATAGGGACTGTTTTTAATTAATCATTTGAAACAAATCCCTTGTATTCCCATGTAAATATAGCTATAAACATCTGAATTAGTATGACTCCTAGATGCACATTTACTGTTAAAAAAAGCGGAAATAGTTTCAAAATTAAAAAATGGTGAAAACTATACAGGCGTGTCTGTATCTCTTCACATTTGCCTGTAACGACTTCCGGATATAACGACGAACGAACTAATATGGCGTTAGTAAATTTAAGCATTGTTGTACCAAGCACAGGTTTGTAAATGATAGTGATTTTCTTAATAATTTTTTTTACATTTAACCAAGCTGTTGAATGCACCTTGTGATTGTTTATTACATCTAGTTTACACCTTCCAAACTTAAGCACTTATTTCTTTTACACCCTGTATATTCAATATATAATCTGCTGGCATGACAGTCATCGAGCTCACAGAAAATCATTTAATTTCCTTAGATCAATAGGCTCTACAAAACAATTTTTTCACAACGAATTAGCTAAAAAATTTAATGCAAAGTAGAGCCTGAGTTCGACTAAGATGAGTGAATGAAACGCCTACTTTTACTCATGACAGACGTTGTAGAGAATATCGAAAGCATAAAAAGAGATGTCAGGTAGGAATTGCAGCGGGCACTAATAATGAAAAAGGAATAACATTAGACCAATTGTATTGTTTTTTCCAGGGTGGCGGTCAAATAACTAAACAACTTTAAATTTTTTTGTTTCATTCTTAAATGTTCAAAATTAAGTTAAAATCAGTGTACAAACAGTAACACTTTAAAAATATGTTCTGTTACTATCAATTACATTTTACTTGAAAATGTATAGCACCTAACCTAGTAGAACTATAAGTTAAAGGAAACAATTTTTTTTCAATCTGAAGATAGTTGAATAAACCGAAACGTAACAAAAAACGAAGTTTTTTAATTATTAGACTGCCACCCTGGAAAAAACAATATAATTTAAAATTAACGGTGAGGAATCTAACTTAAATTGCACCAATCAATGTGTAACAGAAAGAGATGCATACAAGTAGAATTTGAGCATGTTGCCAGCATCGAACTTTAAAGAAACTTCAACATTCTCAAGAATTTAGGAAAACACAGACGCTTGTTTAAGGATATAATTCCAGCCAGGCAGTTATAAAGTCAACCTTGATCTTTTGCGTACCTAAGCAACCTCTAACCCCTACACCGCTTACTATTACTGTTCGTTTCAAGAAGTTAGAGATATGCCCCTTCTCTTTATTAAGATGCGCCGTAGCATAATTCCAAATTCAATCATATTTGTCTGCGGAGCTCATTTCTTCAACGATCATCGAGCGAGAACTAGACAAAAGTATACAGTACCATTTGCAAAATTATATAAACTGCCCCGTTAAAATTTTTGAATATGCTTTATTTAAAAGCATATTTAGCCAAAAAATAATAACAAGTGAATTAAGTTAACGTTCTACACACCTATAAAACTTTTGCTTTGTTTTCTATACATTTTTGTTTTAAGAAATTGCTAAACATTTTCGTCTAGTACTGTACAGTTCTAGCCGATCTCCTAAGACCGCCCATCGAAAGCTCTGCTCGTTCAAGCTTGTTCCAACTATTTCTGTCTTGCTCACGCCTAGTGTGTATTCTTTCTATCATCGTGCAGATTTCTTCAAGGTCACAATTCTACCAAATTGAAATAGACTGTATCTCTTTTACTATGTCTGTACTCCTCATGAAACACTTTCTAATTTAACAAGAGCGTGTTCAAAAGTACTACCCAAATGGAAACAAGAAAGAAGATACTTCCATTTTCACAGATAATATAATTTATTGCGAACTTTGCCAATTTTTTCGTCTCACCTATAGCACGATATCACCCCAACAGATCACTCAATTACTTGAGATCTACAGGCTCTACAAAATTACTGTTAGTTATTATTGTTATGTATTGCAAAGGCAGGGGGCTCAGTATGTGATCGACTAGTATGAAGCACGTCAATTTTTATGCATTATTACATATTATTAAAAACATATATATTTGTATCGTTTGAAGCCTGTATTAACTGTACGAATAGTTACATAGTCTTATTAAAAATTATTTTAAGATCACAGAACATCATACAATTAAAATATCGAAGATTTTACTAATCATTAACTCTATCACATTAATTACAGTTTGATCCCACTGTGGTGACTACTTTAAAGCTAAATCATAAAATGATTCGAGATTCAAATGCATAAATGCTGATATAGCTCCTTATCTTCTTTGTTGTGTCAAAACTAGATTGAATTGCAAACGATTTCGATTTTAAAATTCAATATCGACGGAATTTACAGACGTCACGTTATTCCCAAGAATAAAAAACGGCTCCAGCACAAGTAATGTGATAAAAAATATTTGCATTCGGTTGTTGGATTTCCGATTCGTATGTAAAATAACTGAAACATTACAGATTCCTGGAGATTTCGTAGACGTGATTTAAACCAACGGATTAAGGAAATTCACAAATTGAATAACAAATCTTATGATGATTCGAGAAAACGATTTTTGGTACGAATTTCAATGAAGAATATTCCGTATTTTTTTTTTATTAACATACATCAAAACACATTTTACACATTTTGTATTCAGAGCTAATTCACAATATTGTTCCATGCATACATATACATGTAAGGCGAAACTTTCATCGAACATGGGAATTATACATTTCTTTATCGGCATTTTCTTTTATGTGGCACGTGGAAAAATGCTTAATTTGGCGAACGTACAGAATATAATTTTTCAATCACGTACATGTATCTTGCTTCTCTAAAAACTGTCGTAAACTAACCAAACTCTAACAAAATTGAATCACCAAGATACAAGGGCGGTTCAATAAGTACCCGTGTTTGAAGGCAGAAGACGTTCCTGAGGGAAATTGGTGTTGTCATTGTGTGCTGCCATCTATCAAACCACGCCAAAACGAATTTCAAACTGATTGATAGGTTAGTTTGGGTTTGGCAGCCATTCGACTGAGACGTGTTTCGTTATTTTCGCTAAGATGGAAAAAGAGCAGTATCGTTCGGTAACTCGCTTTTTGTTTTTGGATGGGAAGAAATGCGAGGAGATGAAAACAAAGTTGGATATAGTTTATGGAGACATTTTGCCATCTACGACCACAGTTAGATATTGCTTCAACGAATTTAAACGTGGGCAAAGATCCGTTTTTGATAGGAGCGACCAGGAAGCCTGGCAAACGTTGTTACCGAGGAAATCATTTCACGGATTTTTCAGGAAAAGGAAGAACGATCACTGGACAATACTACAGTTAGTTATTGGACCGTTTCGACAAAAAATTGAAGGAGACACGGACGCATTTGACGAAAAAGAAGGTGCATTTTCAACACGATAACGCACCGGCACATTCATCAGGAGTTGTTGCCGCCAAAATGCATGAATTACGTTATGAATTTGCTGCCGCACACACCGTACTCACTCGATTTGACTCCCTGCGACTTCATCTTGTTCCCTACCATGAATAAATGACTAGCGAGAAAGAAATTTAGCTCAAACGAAGAAGTCATCGCCGAGACAGCGGGGATTTTGGAGAGTTCGACAAATCTTATTTTTGGAGGGGTAAAAAAAATGACAGAGTCTTTGGGAGAAGTGTATCTTTCTAAAAGGGGACTATGTTGAAAAATAAAAAAAAGAAAACTAAAAAAAAAAAGGTGTCTTCATTTCTAACACGGGTACTTATTGAACCGCCCTCGTATTTAGAAGAGTTTTTGTAAGGTTAATTGCAATACATTACAGTTAAATGATTTTTGAATTAATTTTTAACAATACGGATAACCTCAAATTAATGAGGAAAAATTGTTACTGCTGTCACGCCCTCGCCGGGAATCGAACTCTGCTTAAAAACTATAGTTTTATCCTGATGATCCTGTTCATGACTATTTATCCAATTATTGTATTTTCACTTATTTAGGACATCAACGTGAGCTAAGCCGCGGAAAAAAGTTTGCATTTACGTAATCGCAACGGAAACTTCATGTTGTGGTCTTTTTTTGAATTACTCAAAATACTTTGTGATCGTTGTTGCAAGCACTATGACTAGTGCTGACCAAAAATATCGATAGTTATCGGTAATTATCGGTATATCGATAACAATAATAGCAACTGATAACTATTGATAGTTATGGGTATATCGATATATTCGATAATTATTTATCGATAGTAATAATAATATCAATAGTTATATTATCAATGAGTATGTATATATCGATACAACTAAACTTACGGAAATCTTCAATCAAACCTTTTTTATAGAGCGTTCAATGTCAAGTTATAAAATTCCAAAATTTAAAAAGGAAAATTCCTATGTTATTTAAATGGCAAATAGAAAATTGCAAAATGCAACCAGTATATATTAATATTAAGGTTCATATTTTAACGGCCGTTATGCCTAGGAATACTCTATCGTCTTTTCAATGTTCTTCAAAAGAAAACAAGATAGTCAATTCTTTTGAAACACCCTTTAATATTGATATATCGGTAATTATGGGATTTTTTAAATATTTTTGAAATTGGATATTTTCTAACAAAAAAAAAGGTAAAAAACCAACAATTATACTACACTTATAGCACTCACACGAATTTATTTAAAAACAATATCTTCTATTAATTAAAAATGATGTACCTTTGATATATATGTATATTAGGGTTCTTCAAACTTG
>NW_020439094.1:1593165-1618139 GCF_000699045.2 Agrilus planipennis
TTTTTTTTTGCATAATCCTCAAAATTTTTACTCAAACTATTAGTATTGTATTTTTATGTATGTATTACAAATTTCAAAAATGGATAATTAATATAAACTAATATGGAATAAAATTATAATTGATGATTACTTGTAATCATACGATTAATTCATTTATCTTATTAATATCATGTGTGCTGCCACCTACACTACGTACTGAGAACCATTCTTGAAATTTGTAATATATAACAATACTTGTATGTATCGATAAGAACCAATAAAATTATCGAATACATCATGTATAGTCGTTGATATATCGAAGGAGATACAGATAATTATTAATATATCGAAGCAAATACCTATAGATAATTATTGACATATCGATAATTAATATTTGCTAATATTATTATTGATATATCGATACCTATCGATGAATTTCGGTAATTATCGATTTATCCATATCAGTTATTGTCCAAACCTAACCACAACACAAACTGTGAAATATTGATGAAAGTAAAAATCAGCAACGCGCGTCTTTTTTGATAAAATATTTTATGTACAAATGCACAGTTAGGAGTATAAAATGGTAAGCCATTAAAGTCATCATCAAAGTAAGTACCTTATCTCGTTATATCTTGATAATCAAATGCCGCCACACGCATCTATTTACTCTCGCACGTACTCAACTCTAAAAAAGAGATAAAACTTCATCATTAAGAGTGTAGTTTAAGCTTTTTATTGAAGTTACGAAAGCAAAACATTTTTGAAAATCCGTGTATTTACGGAGAGATTTCGAGGTTAAGTTGAAACGCAAATTGTTGATTTTTTTCTAAATTTATAACAAATTCGTAAACAATTAATGAATTATTATTGTAACTAATAAAAAACAGCTCATACTAAGTTTATGCTAAATTTACTAAAAATGTGTTATTTTAAAAAAAACGCCAACAATAATAAACTACAAAAAGCCAGTAATCATTCTGCGCAATCCAGAAACTCTGTGTTACCAACAAAATTTGTAATCTATCCCATTTTTCACCCCTCCAAGGGAGAATAGGTTAATCTTTTTGTGTATGCCCTATTTTTCATTTTTTTTACTTCTTTTTCTACGATACAATATTGAATTCAAATTCATCAAAACAAAACAAAATGCAAAATTTCATCATTCAAATGGCGGAATGTGTAACAAACAGTTAGGCATTAAAATACATAAGTTAAATAGGAAAAGCTTTTAAAATGTTATGTATAAATTAACAGTTGATAACTTCAGTAGTTTTGTTCTCCGATTACAGCTCATAAATTAGGATAGACGTTGCATTACTATTATTCATTATTACTCATTTTACAATGACTACGCAGAACCGTTGTGGTTGTTGACAGACTTTCTACATAGTTTTAATATACTGAAAATTGCATTTATGAATGATGAGGAAATTCCTCCCTAGCTTTGCAATCTATCAAATTATTCAGCGGAGTTAATCTTCTGTCGCATACAACTTTCAGTTCAGTCCATTGTCAATATGTTAACAACTCATTATGAATAGAATCTCATACTCAAAACTTTCAAACATATGGCGATTTATTATAAGTCTAATAATCGCCATCTGCTGGTAATCGTTGATCTTAACCTACGGAAAATTTTGACAATGTCTAAGGCCCGGTTTTACAAATCAGGTTTAAAAAGCTTAGCTCAAAGTAGAACCAGGCTCTACCCAGACAGTACGATTTTTTTAAAATTCCAGCATTAGACAACGATTTGATTTGGTATACTTCATTTACTTTCTCTAGCGATGTGCCCCTTCCAATGTCTTGGATGCGTGCTGGCAAAATCGTAGGTAGGTAGAGAAAAGCTCATTATACTCTCGACTCTTGTTCATCAAACAACTCTTGTTCATCAAACATACTTTTTCATACAGTACCTGCCAAAAGTTTTGTTCAATCATGAATAGCAGTGCGAGTCGAAAACAAGCATTAAAGCCTTTAATATTTCTTCAAATATAAACAAACATCTCGTTTATATTTTCAGTAGTAAATGGTACCAATAACAGCACATTTGAACAATGCAATTGTAGTGGATAAAATGGTCAATTTTTCCGTGCAGTACTGTACGGATTATACGCTCCTCACCGGTTAAGAGTTCGGCCCAGAGTTGTCTCCTTTCTTTTCTGGTCTAGTGATGTTCTTTTCTACTTTGCGCCGGTCAAACTGAAAGTCATATCGCTACAGAAAGTAAACGAAGTATAATTATGTCCTTGTAGGCGATAGTGGTAGTAGTGGTAGAGTATAAAGTCACAAACCTGAGGATGCGAAACGTCGGTGTTGATTTTGGATAAATAAAACACTTTTCACCCCCTTAAGTTGCTTGAATAGTCCTGTTCATTGGTATTAGGAGAAGAATTACAAATATATATATATTATTATTTNNNNCAAATATATATATATTATTATTTATTATTTAATTTTATTTGGTAGACGTTGAATAACTATTAACTAGTAACGTTTAATTAGTCATACAAAGCGAGTAGATTTAAAAAGGCAACTTCTAAACATAAAAAGAGAAGTGAAGATCTCGAAAACGGCATCGCCTCTTAAATTCCCGTTCCTATTATATTAAGGAAATATGAAGCCGTCAGATATCTGCTCCTAATTCGTGAAAATACTATCTGCTTTAATTGGATTTAATCAAGAATAGTCTATTATAAACCATGAGTACATAGGTATTAAGATTGCTTTATAAATAATCGCAAGTATAATTCGCTAGACAAGATGTTAAATATACTTAAAAATTGTAGGGATAAGTTACAAGAATAAAAAAGTGATACTTAGTTTTTATAAAGAACAACAGGCAATTATAGAGCTGGGGCAGCAACGTAAAAAAATAAATATTAGGAAAAGAGTCAGGCAGAGATGCACACTGTCACCACTATTTTTTAATCTATATAGACTGTAGGGATAGATATACAAGGGCAAAAGATTAGTATGCTTAGATTTGCAGATGATATAGTCATCAAGCAAGGAGGAGTTAGAAACAGCTTTAAATAAAATGGATGCGGTACTGACAAAACAGTACTATGTGAACATAAATAAAAGTAAAACAAAAATACTGGTATGCAAGGGAAGAAAAAATAGGGAGAGATCGAATATAGAGATAAAAGAAGAAAAATCAGAAGAAGTGAGCGATTTTAGGTATCTATGAAGTCAGATAAGTCAGGATGAATAAAAAGAAGTCACGAACGGTTAATTTAGAAATTCTGAAAAGGTTATCAAAGGTGTATGTTTGGAGCACGGCGCTATACGGGTGCGAAACATGGACAATGGACGCGGCGGAAAAGAAAAGGTTAGAAGCATTCGAAATGTGGTGTTACGGGCAAATGATGAGGATATCGTGGTTAGAGAAGGTTATAAATGAAATAAGGATGTGGATTGTTCTAGTTTTAGGGAAATGCGAAGATTAGCTTAGGTTAGGAAGGAATGGAGGAGCGTGTCCAACCAGTCTTAAGACTGACGACCTTATAATGATGATGATGATAATTCGCTACTATTTAAAAAAACATGAAATTCTCAGTTTTTCATCAGAATTATTCAATGCAGATCGCAATTTCGAATTTAATAGTTCGTATCAGTTTCGACCAAACCGAAATTGAGCGTAAAAAGGATAATATAAATACTATAGAAAATCAAGGTTTAGGGAGTATATCGCCACGTACTGATATTTGTTGCTAATTGTAATACTTTAAATGTTTGACAAAAACCTAAGAATGTACTGTATCGCCGAACGTTGGGATCGCTTAACGTAAGCGAAATTTTCAATCACCTGCGGTCCCTTTTACTCAAAGCCGGGCAAACTCGGCTCTTTTGACTCCCGAGTGCTCCTCAAGGTTAACCAAGTAGCTCCACATTGATCCTGCGAGTGCGACTGAGATGATTCTTTCCTTTTCTTATCCCTTCCATTTCGTAGGTGAGTCCCCTCTTCCATAGCCAAACCCAATGGTTTTGCGAACGTAGTAACGAAAAATTTCGTAGGTATTATTTAAGTTGCGAGAGTGGCTTCGCTCGTCTACGGGATGAAGGGGCTTGATATGGGAGTGGAAGGGAGAAAAAGAAAGACAAAACAAAATTATTCATTACTGCTTACTCTCTCGTACTCATTGAAAGGTATGGAGTGACTCAAACTAACCTCATGTAGCGGCTCCTGCGAAGTTAAAGTTTGCCCGGCTCTGCTTTTACTGACGTATATTAAATTTGCCAACAAAATAACTAACGTTAAATTTAATACCAGTTACATCAATTCGACGAACTAAGCCAATAAACTAGACTAATAAATTAAATTGATAAACCAAATTGGGACTAAATAGGAGACAAGAGATAGTCTGGGGGATTAAGTCTGACCTTGATTCGTTTGTAGCTTTCGGGAAGATATTCTCTAACAGCCTGGAATTGATTCGGTTAAACAAAATATAGTATGATAAATAATAAAGTTTATTGGCTTTTGCTCGGTACTTAAAGTTCAATTTGAAAGGGTGATGACTGCGTAAAATCAAAGAAACCTTGTATAATAAAATGTTAAGTACCTACAAAAATTGAATTCTTCAATGGTATTGGTAACCCTTACTCCACAATGTTTTTTGACTCATTAGCATAATAGAATTTTAAGTATGTCTGACTTAAAAATAGTTATCAATTTTATTTTATTTTTCACGAAGTAATAAATGATAAAAAACATAGATGAAATATCGCATCACTGAATTTGGTTCACTCAGCAACTAAGTCCATGCAATCGCCTTCAAGTTACGATTTTTTGTTTATTTCTTAAAGGAATATAAGGACTATAAACAAAAACTACCCTTATTAATGATCACCTTATTATGTACAGACCTAAACAATATTTTATTTTGTGTCAAATTTTTTACACTTTTTCGAATATATAAAATTTTTCCGGCCCGTGGGTTTAATCGTAGTTTACCATATTTATTTTATAATGGTCACTAATCTTCGGTATCTAGAAAGTCATAATTCAGGATGGAAGGGGCAGTAGAAATATTAAAACAGAATTATGCAGGGTTGAGTTTTTAACAAATAGAAGTCACTTCTCTGCTCGCGAACGATTAATTTAGAAATTCGAAAAAGATTGTTAAAGGTGAACTTCTGAAGAACAACAATGTACGATTGCAAAACGTGGATGGTGCGGCGGAAATGGTTAGAAACGTTCTAGATGTGGTGTTAAAGCGAATGATGAGATACCCTGGATAGACAAAGTTAGAAATGAGGAGGTATTAGAAACAATAGTCAAAGTCAAAAAGAAATAGGCGAGATAGGTTGGTAGGACACCTTCTCATGCATGAAAAGCTAGTTAGAAGCAGAAAGTGGAGTTAAGAGAAGTAAAGGTAGAATTAGATTAAAAGTGTTCACAAATAATCAAGGATGTGGGAAGTTCTAGTTTTAAGGTAATAAGTAGATTAGCTTAGGATAGGATAGAATGTCAAACCAGTCTTAGACCCGAGGATCCTATGATAATTATAATAATTATGATGGCCAAATAGGAAGAACCAATATATTAAAAAAATACATTATTTGTGCAACCATATATTCAAAAATTAAGTGTTGAAACTATGAAAGAAAATTAAATTTGATTTTAAAACAATATATAACAATATTGCCTATTTTATTGATAAGTTTACAGTTGAGTTCATAATAATGTCTGTTTGGGTCTAAATCTAATATAGAGATACCTGTATAACTTTACATGAGGCCCGTGGTGCAATGACTTATTTCCAAAGTGGTCTGCAAAATTATTTGGGTTGACCACTTTTGTTTTAGTGTTTTTCTGAGTCAAATAACTGGCATTTCTTATGTAAGACACATAGATAAATTTGGTTATTATGATATAGCAGGGTTAGCATCTATCAAGAACAATTAAAATAAAAAAAAGACAAGGACAAGAGAATATGCTATGTAACCAAAAATATTAATTTACAAAACAGGAAAAATTTAAAGATGGATTAGTTTTAGTGACCTTAATAAAACGTAACCTTTAATACTGTATGGAATCTAATGGTAAGCTTCAGTTATATGGGTTCATCATTCACGTTATTTTCTTCAAGTGTTACCTCTGCACAGATTGAGTAACTGCTGAAATTTCACTGTGAATTATAAATACAAAGAGATTCAATCTTAAATCGTTTTTTAACAGCAGTGACTGGATCGCATTTCCTTCATTTCCCGGAAACGTTTCAACACTCTTTATCTGTTATTTCTACCCCACAAGATATTTATCGTAATATCTGTAAATATACTGTTCAAATTCTAAGAAAATCGATTATAAACAAATAATTTCCACATAAAATACATGAATTTATAAGTCTAATTTTTGTCATAAATGATAATTATATTGCTGGCCTTTTTTATTAACATTTATTACGATTTTATCTGAAATGTGGAATCAAAAAAAATATGCATCCATGCAGTTCACAATTAAAAGTAGGTATTATTCTATTATGATAACATGGTTTATTACAATACTTAAGTTGTATCCTTTGCATAACTAATTAGTTTATGGTAGATTATTTTATTTTAAATTTTCATGTAAGACTAAAAAACCAGGTACCTACATCTTATAAAAGACAAGAAATTGTTGAGAATTAAATAATCATGACCCATATTAAAGTTGTGCAATTATTAATTTTAATTAGTTTAATTGAATGTTTATAGTCTATTATCTACTAAAGAAATAAAATATTGGTATTTCATAGGATTTTGGTTTTAATATCATGCCTAACCAAATCTATCTACAGATAAAGCTTTAGTTTTTTAAATTTTCTGATTTTTGTTTATTTTTATTATTTTTGCATTTCTTCTTTGATTAAAAGTTAATATCTCATAATCGCCTAAAAGGAAATTGTTGATAATAGATAAATCCTCATACAGTATAATCGTTACAAGGACATTCCTCGAGTAAAACACGTAAACATCCAATTCGATTTCCAACGAAATGCACAAACATCTCGAATAATAAAAAAAATCGATTCATAAATAAGAAAATTCTAATAAAATAGGTGAACGTCTAATTTCATGGACTTACCTTCGGTGCTTTGGGGAACGTTCCAACACTTCGGAAAAGCGATATGACAGCAGACGTTACGTTATCACGTACTGGAAAGTGCTTTACAAACTCATGACTTTGAGTGCAGTTGAAACCACGACAACACAACGTGACACGTCGCGTCACCAACTGGCGCATTTCATTGGGGGTGCGTCGTCACATAACATCCCTTTGACGCGCAAGCGCTCCCCGAATATCAATAATAAGATGGACAAATAAAATCCCCCAAATGGTAAGGCTTATTGCAGACTATTACTTAATCTAAACTTCATAAGAGTCTCAGTACTTCAGAAACCCAATCGTTTCCTAACTGTGGTAGACGAACTTTTCGGCCAACTAAAGCAGATATAACATTTAATAGTCCTGGCAAGTTTGCAGATTCTCTGATCAGATATCATGACGAAACGGAGAAATTCGTATCAGTTGCAATTCCAGATTGCCGGAAAGGTTTTTATATTTTTCTATTGGATCTCTCAAGGAGTTCGTTCTAATATGAAACGAAAGTTTATTAGGTTTCCTTGCATAGGGAAACTCGTCTTCTCATCTATCTATTCCCTCAAATAAACGTGGGAAATTAAAAAAAATACTGTTCCAGAAATCAATAAAATCTAACTGATAGCAGTAGCAATTTTTCATCATTAATTTAAGGTTATCTGCAGTGGTAAAAATTAATTCACTTTAATATATTAAAATAGCCCTACAAAAGTTCTTGTAAATGTCTTATTGTTATTAATGATTATACATTGGTTCAACGATTCTGTGACCTACGTAGTTAGGTTAGGTTAGATCAGGTTAAGTTATCGTCTTTGTTACTGCTGTCACCTCCCGTATCGCGTAAAGCCAGGGACCCGGGTTCGATTCACGGCGAGAACGTGACAACAGTATCATTTTTTCCTCATTAATTGAAGTTATCTGTTGTAGTAGTAAATATTAATTTAAAAATTAATTCACTATAATGTATTGAAGAAAATCTAAAGTTGCATATTTTTCTCCATATGTACTTATCTCAGACTGTTTGCTAGATTTCTTCATATCCTTATGCGAAGAATTTACAGTAGGTATATATTGTTTCTGTCTTCTAACAAATTTTTTATTTGAATATCATTGATGCGATAGTACGAATTTTAACAAGAAACCCAACGTAGGATCAACCATCTTTTCAACGTTAAGAGCATCTTCAAGGGGTAGAATTATGTTACCTGATTAATTTTTTTGATGTACTATATAAGATGTGGACAATATATCGTCATCTGCTGATATTTAGATTCTGATAACTGTATAATTTCAAAATGTTTTGCAAGGGCCTTACGTAGATAATTACTCATCAAACTGAATCTACCACACCCCGCTTATATAGTAGAGTTTATGTATTACGAGAAGTCTTGTAGCAAGAATTCCATAGAAATTTGGCCTTACTGAAGTCGAGAAAAAAAGTCAAAAGCCACAAGAATTAAAATTCAAAAACTAAATAGTTTTGTAAAAGCGTGCATTGCTCTAGTAAGCTCTAATCTATTAAAATATAAGGATTAATTTAAAATTGTTGATTTTTAAAAATTTAAAACTATTTTTACCTAATTTAGTTAAAAGCCTAATCATTTGCAGGAAATAAGCGAAATGTTCGGTC
Source organism: Agrilus planipennis (assembly GCF_000699045.2). Lineage (NCBI taxonomy): Eukaryota > Metazoa > Arthropoda > Insecta > Coleoptera > Buprestidae > Agrilus > Agrilus planipennis. The sequence continues at coordinate 1,601,868 of NW_020439094.1, forward strand.
CAAAAAAAAAAATACTCGAGAAATAAGAAACCCGATTATACAGTATGTATGTAAACCAAATAAATAATTTATCTTATATCAAGCACATAAACTGCGTCATAAATTTAATTTAATAGATCAAGCCCTTGTCAATCTCTTTGAATAAAATATAAGTTAACAGCAAACGGCGATATCGAGATTGCTTATGGCGTTGCTGATGGAAAATTCGAAATCACAATCTGCCTCTGGGGGTTTTGACAAATTACTGACCAATAAACTAATGTTCCTCTGTTCTATATTAATATTTTGTGAAATTTTAAATAGCCAAGATAGACAAATATAAAGCTGACTTCTTGTAAGTAGATTAAGTGTTATGCTCGTGTTCAATCACATTCTCCATGGTCTTGGATTTGCAGTTTTGCTCTTGGTCTTGCAGTTTTGATCTTGGTCTTAAGAAAATGGAAGACCAAGTCCATGACTAAGAATGTCTTTATACTAGTAAGACCGAAACCGAACAAACAACACCAAGACTAAAACCAAAACCGAATATGCAATCCCAAGACCAAATGCGTAAAACAAAAAATTATTACTTCCGGTGGATTTATGAGTTAATACTATTTAAAGTAAAACATTCTTAGTGTTTGAAGTTTTCAGTTCGCTTTACTATATTTTAACGCTAAATATAAAAAGAATTAACTTTCCCAGTGTTTGAAAAAAGGGATCTACAAAAATTTCCTCAGAGTAAGTGTTCTTTGTTCCTATAGGTATATGGATAAGACATAGTTAAAATATATAAACATACTAATTCTTTTTCTAGTTACTTATTTCTAGTAACTTGTAAGTTTTCGAGTCATCATAACTTTCATTATTAAAAAGAAAACGTAAGTATCAGATTTAATGAACAAGACCAATACTTCACACGCAAGACCATGACTAAGACCAAGACCATATTAACAAGACCAAGATCAATACCAAGGCTGTCCAAGACTGGGACAGTCTTGGTCTTGGTCATGCTTTGCTCATCACTAATATTTACACTTACATGAACCTAAATGTAAATGAACGTAAGTGCGAATATTAATTAATATTTGTTTAATTCTAAGGAGGTAGTTTCCCTCATTACTTGAAGTTAGGTACGCCGATACACAAGTTCAGATACTGTTTCGTTTATTTTCTGAAGCGGAGTGGAGTCACACCTAATAATAATAATAAAACAACAAATTCGTTGTATTATCTAGACTTTAAAATTTCTAAATCATTATATTGACTTCTTAAAGTATCTGATTAAATATGGCTTAAAATAATTCGAAGTGGTCTGTATTCTGTCGAAACTGTCAGACGCGGATCGCGATTTCGATCTTTTTGGATCTCATCAGCGCGTCGCAGACAGCTCCGACAGAACACAGACCAACTTTTACCTGCTGACTTAACAATACGTAACGAAAATACGTAATCCTAAAATGTAGCATCATGCTACAGATGGCGTTCACTGTGCCGTTTGTAGTATTTTCTAAATATGGCTTATTTACTAAAATCTCCATTATTTAAAACACATCAGTACTCCTCGCAATGATTGTCACACTGCATTTTTATAGATCTCGCACTTAAAAAAATGATGATTAATGCTCGAAAGTCTTTATAACGCGCTTACCACGAATCGACCTAGAAATATATAGTTTTCGCACCTTAGCGTGGCATTCGGGAGAACGCTGGTTCGCTTCCGGATCCATCTGCGTTGGTCCAAATCTTTTTGTGGATTCCTTGGATCACTTAAGCAAATGCTGGGGCAGTAATATTCCACAGATAATCTTTCATTCTCTCTTGTCCTCATTTCGTCCATCTCATCTTTCTCACCCGAACCACCACCCACCCATTCCCACGATTCCTGAAAGGAGGCTGAAGAGGGTTGCCAAAATTTAAAAGGAATTGACACTATCATCCAGTGGTGTAGCGTGAATATCTGCCACCCGGGGCTGCCTAAATTTGCCACTCTTTCATATTTTCGCAGTTATGTATAACCGTTTATTTAAGTTAGTCAGGATTGCAGTGAAAAGACGTACCTACACAAAACTTATATTTTTAATTTAGCCTTTGAGGAGATAAGTATTAGTGTTTATAAGAATAAATACGTTTTTCAATCTTTTTGTTTAAACAAAAAAACGAATGCTATGAATTTTTCTTTAGATTACATTGTTAGTACTACTCATTGAGAAGCCTCAATACATCTCTAAATTATCTAGCAATGGTATTGTAACCGTTTAATTGCAAAATACGTTGAAAACTACAATTTGGATTTTTCAAATCTATTACAAAAACTTATCAGTATTAGCATCTATCAAGGAGGAGTTAGAGATAGTTTTAAATAAAATGGAAGAGGTATTTACAAAACAGTACTGTATGAAAATAAATAAAAGTAAAACTAAAATACTGATATGCAAGGAAAGGAAAAGTAGGGAAAGGGCGAATATAAAAATAGGAGACGAAAAATTAGAAGAATTGACCGATTTTAAGTATCTAGGAAGACAGATAAGTCAGAACGAAAGGAGTAGTAGGGATATAACACAGAGGATAACGCAGGCTTGAGTCGCCTTTAATAAAAAGAAGTCACTTCTATGCTCGCGAAGATTAATAATACATGGATCATCTTTTGGAGCTGATTTGGGCTCTGGAGCAGGAACTGCAGTGGCAAAAGCCAAAACAGCGAAAATAATAACCCGAAATTTGTTTTCAATTGTTTTATTATTCGGTCAGTTGTGAATATTGATGCAATAAAATTTATCTCATATGTGGCATATTATGCATTACTTTTGTTATCATCATCATAAGGTCGTCAGTCCTAAGACTGACACGCACCTCCACTCTTTCCTATCCCGAGCTAATCTTCGCATTTGCCTAGAACTAGAACTAGAACAACCCACATCCTCAACTATTTGCCAACAGTAATCTAATCTAGATCTACCTCTACCCCTCCTAATTCCAGTTTCTGCCTCTAATATGTCTCTGACTAGACCTTCATGCCTGAGAAGGTGTCCTACTAACCTATCTCGCCTATTTCCTATTGACCTCCATAGAGTCCTCTGTTCCCCTATTCTTTCTGATAACTTTTTATTTCTAACACATTTCTTACGTTTCTAACTTTTTCTTTTCACCCACTGTCCATGTTTCGCTCCCGTACGGCGCCATTCTCCAAACATTCACCTTTAACAATATTTGTCGAATTTCTGAATTAACCGTTCGCGAGAATAGAAGTGACTTCTTTTTATTGAGGGCGACTCGACCCTGCGCTATCCTCTACTTTATATCCCTACTACTCCTTCCGTCCTGACTTATCAGACTTCCTAGATACCTAAAATCAGTCACTTCTTCTAATTTTTCGTCTCCTATCTTTATATTCGCTCTTTCCCTACTTTTTCCTCCCTTGCAAACCAGTAGTTTTGTTTTACTTATTTATTATTTATTTTCAAACAATATTGTTTTGTCAACACCTCTTCAATTTTATTTAAAGCTATCTCTAACTCCTCCTTACTAGATGCTAATAGTGCTATATCATCTGCAAATCTGAGCATAATAATCTTTTGCCCCTCTATATCTACCCCTACAGTTGTACTATCTTTAATGATGTTAATCGCGTCTTCGGCTTGTATAGATTTAAAAGTAGCAGTGACAGTATGCATCCCTATCTACCTCCCTTGCTAATATATACTTCTCTACGTTGCAGCTCCAGCTCTATAGCTGCCTGTTGCTTTTTATACAAACTAAGTATCACTCATGTATCTCTGTAGCTCATCCCTACATTTTTAAGTATATTTAGCATCTTGTCACTTTTAACATTGTTGTTCGAGTCCTATTCATCAATTCGTTTCACTCAAAATTCAGTTTCTTTTTAACGTCTGCTTTTTTGAAATAATAGTTTCTTTAAGAATCAAAATCTTTTGTTTCGATTTCGAGAAGGGTTTCTTTTGTGCCTATACGTAAAATAGTGTTATGGATGGCACTGTTATAAATCATGAAGTTAAAAGGGTACACAAATTGGTCAGGGTTGACAGCAAGAAGGCTGTCATAAATTCATGTCTTGTAATGTGCAGGTCCATCGAGGACTCAAAGCGATTCATTTTATTGCCCCATAAATGTAAACTTTCACTCGAAACTGGGTCAGATGGTGAAATCTGGGACTATTGTCTCTACCAGAACCACCCCCAGTGGTAATGACCAATGAAGCTTGTCATCCATAATATTTAGGAAGGGACTCCTACACTCCACCCCCTTTATTTGCATAAGTTAAGTTTATTTAAGTCTTAGTTTTTAAGTTCTAAGACAGACTCACGAAAGACAGATTCAAATTGAGATTAACAAGACTCACACAGACAGACTCACACAGATTAAGAGTCACAAGAAAGATTTAGATTCGATGTATATAGTGTAAAGGTGTACAGTAGGTGTAAATTCAATATATAAGTCCACAAATCAAACGTCTATGCGTTCTTCTTTAAACTAAATGCACTGCTAATTAGTTTTGGTGGTGCCGCTTTATTCTGCCCTACTGATAAGTATCAGCAGGATATTGCCGAAAACGAGCCCTTACAAGGCGACGAAACAATTGTCTAAATCTACAAATCCTATGTACACTGTTTCTTTTTTCTATCGTTTGCTCTATTGTTATCCGTAAAGCTAGAATGGCCTTCCGTGTTCCTCTGTTTCCTCTAAACCCATGTTGATCTTCCCCTAATAGTTCTTCCGTCCTTTTTTCCACCCTCCTCTGTGCAATTCTAGTTAAGATTTAGTTTTTACTTTTGTATGAAGTAGAAAATTCTAATCGATCAAATTAGACAGCTATTACATAAAGTTCTAAAAGCATTAGACAAAGACTTATCAAACCCTGTCTCCTCCACCAAAATTGTTCACTAAAGTAATACAACATTTTCGAATTGTGCACATTAATACAGTATCGAAAATATACCGCTGCTGCCCTACTTTTTAGAAAATTGATTGATTTTGTGTATTACAACTGCAAAAATATATCTGCCAATTTATTGTAAGTATACCTACGCTTTCTAATTGCGCTTTCTGTTTTTTGGTGTATTTTTTTACGATTGTTACTATTTCAGCTTTTATAATCGTAGGTATGCTATGGGAGCTTGAAAAGCTTTCGCCTCCATCAAGTGAACCGTTAGGGTTGAACCATTCCACCTTCTGCAAAGAAATGCCGTTTTTATAGTTAAGTATAAGACAGTTGCTTTTCACAGTTTTTTATCAATACAATAATCTCGGTATTTTTACGAACCAAAACTGTAATGTCTTGCTACATAGTACCAATTATTAAAAATTGGTATAAATTCCAAGAAATTGGGACATCTAACATTACTGTACGGCGGACGTGATTCTATCTAATAATACCGAATCCCCACATTTGCAACGCGCGGGGCCCCCTCTGGACCCCACATTGCGCCACTGCCGTCATCCCTATAACTTTATTTATTTTATGATTCATACAAACAGTAGATATTAACAATCAGAAAATCGGGCATTAATAACACCAATTATTCAATAACTTTCTTAAAGAAACAATTTCTTCCTTTTCATTGGGTTTCACTCCACTTACTTCATCTACAGCTGTTTACACCAGTCAATTTTAAAGGAAATTCGTCCCCGTTTTCGCAAGGTGTTAAGAAATTTGTTTAGAAGATATACTCGAGACTTGGGGAGTTGACAAAGTAAACGATCCCTAGTTGTTCCTTTGCAAACAGGGGCATGAATAAGCGTTCAAACTGCACTACCTTTGTAAGGTAAACCCTTTATAGGAAACTAAGGAAGTTGTCTCTCTCTTGTTACAATGGAAAATTACATTTAGCATGTGAAAGGGTTCGTGCTAAAATTTCTATTTCAAACTTCCGTTTTTATTAACTTGTTGTTATTATCAGAAATAGGACGGGTGTCCGCTAGATTTGACATTTTGTTTAGAATCCGGCTGGATGCAGGATAACCGACAGCGCCAGGTAATTCAATCAAAGCAAATAAAGAAAGAAACAGCAATAATAATAAGAAGTGTAACGAAACCATTACATTATTAAGAATTCAAAAAACAGCATTGAATCAATTTGACATTGAAGTTCTAATGAGATCAAAAAGGCCATATCGCTAGCTGTACCTAAAAGAATGTATCATAAAATTACGTTACGTGTACAAAAATTTTAAATAATCTATATGTTACATACTTGAAAATTCGTTAATTTTCTATAATATTTTTTTTTTAATGCTATATCCATTTATAAGTATTCTCAAAATATATCACGTTCTTTTTGTAAATTAATAAACTTTGAATATTTATAAAGAAAGTTTATGAAATTTAAAATTTAAGCGTAAGGTAGAGTAAATAGAGTAACTCAATAACATTATTCATACACGCGTATGGTGCTTTTTAATGAAAAAAAGTATGAATTGTGATATATATTTGGATTTGTCAATAACTTCAAATATTTTACATTAAAATTTAAATGACATTCTTTTATAGTAGCATCACCGCTGCGGGACTTTTTTTCCCATGCATACTCATATTTTTTTTTTACTTTTATTTATTTTCAACCACACTGTTCAGTTGATGCCGCTTCCATTTTATTTAAAACTGTCTCTAACTCCTTACTAGATGCTGATACCGCTATACCATCTGCAAATGTAAGCATACTAATCTTTTGCCCCTGTATAAATATATCCTGTTCTGTCTTTAATGATGCTTATCGCGTTTATTAATTAAGTAAATAAACAAATAATTAAATTGGCAAATCTTTGCAACAAGAAACATGCTGTAAACACCCGACTGTCACTATATTGTACTTTTTCGAAATATACAGGGTGTTTGGTGTTTCTGAAAGAAGTAACAAGCTTGCAGGAAGTGATAAAGATAAAATAAGAAAATTAAGTAAATATTCGAAAGTCCACCGTTTTCGAGAATAACGTATTTAAAAGTACATGCAAAAACCAGTCCGGCCCTGGTAGGATCACACAGGGAAATACAGCATTAGAACGCAGCATTACATCAGTCATTCTCTGTTCTTTTAACATTGTAGGCTTGTAAAATGTATGTAGTTAGTCGAAGTCATTGGCAGCGTGTAAGGGTCGTAGGTCAGTTCCGAATAGTATTATTGCATTGACCAATGCGTGAGTTTTTAGACGAACAGTTTCCTAAACGTTGGATTGACGTACGAGTCTTCTTTCTTTCTTAATTGAAAATATTCTGATTAAAATTGTTTCAAAATTAGATTACATACTAAGAGCTTGCAAATTTTACGAGGTGGAAACAATGAAAGGAAGGGATAAGGTAAAAATTTAAGTTTTTGAAGGCAAATTTAAACTTAATAAAGGAGAACTATTTGCATCAGTTTGATCGTTTAGTACAATATTTAATTTATTGCATTTATTAATATAAAGACTTTTGGCTAGGTTCAATTTATATCTCTTTGGCAATTCTTTTAAAAATTGAAAATTATGATTAAATGTGCCTATCTCCTTTAATAAATGTTCTGCATATGTAGAATCAGCTTTCCCATTAGTGTAACTCCTGCTACGTTCTGTAATCCTTTTATTGAAGGATCTCCCAGTTTGTCCAACATAGACTTGATTACAGTCCCCACATTCCAATAAATAAATTCCTGATTTTTATCCTTTATCAATTTTATTTTTATTAGGTTTTTTAAGCTAGTTGGTCACATTTACGAAACAGGAAATGTTCTAGAGGATTATAAACGGAACGTGATGATAACCATACCTAAAAAGAGAGGCGCGGATAGGTGCGAGACATTTAGAACAATTAGCTTAATTTTCCATGCGTCAAAAATCTTAACTAGAATTGTACAGGGTAGGATGAAAAAAAGGGCGGTTCTTCCGGGGACGGAAGAACTATTAGGCGAAGATCAATTTGGGTTTAGAAGAAAAAGAGGAACGCGGGAGGCCATTCTATCTTTACGTATAACAATAGAGAAAACTATAGAAAAAGGAAAGAGTGCGTACATAGGATTTGTAGATTTAGAAAAAGCTTTTGAATATTAAGTGGGTTAAGATGTTAAATATACTTAAAAATCTAGGGATGAGTTACAAAGATAGAAGAGTGATACTTAGTTTGTATAAAGAGCAACAGGCAGTTATAGAGCTGGGGCTGCAAGGTAGAGAAGTTAATATTAGGGAGGGAGTCAGACAGGGATCCACACTGTCACCGCTACTTTTTTAATCTATACATCGAAGACGCGATCAACATTATTAAAGACAGTAGGGATAGATATACAGGGGCAAAAGATTAGTATGCTTAGATTTGAAGATGATATAGCAGTATTAGCATCTAGCAAGGAAGACCTAGAGATAGCTTTAAATAAAATGGAAGCGGTACTGACAGATCAGTACTATATGAAAAAAAATAAAAGTAAAACTAAAATACTGATATGCAAGGGAAGAAAAAGTAGGGAAAGCGTAAATATAAAGTTAGGAGACGAAGAATTAGAAGTTGCTGATTTTAGACATCTAGGAAGTCAGATAAGTCAGGTCGGAAGGAGTAGTAGGGATATAAACCAGAGAATAGCGCAGGGTCGTGTCGCCATTAATAAAAATAAGTCAGTTCTACGCTCGCGAACGATTAATTTAGAAATTCAAAAAATTTTGTTATAGGTGTATGTATAGAACGCCGCGTTGTACGGGTGCGAAACATGGACAGTGGGCGTGGCGGAAAACAAAAGGTTAGAAGCGTTCGAAATGTGGTGTTATAGACGAATGATGAGGATAACGTGGATAGAAAAGGTTAGAAAATGAAGAGGCATTAGAAAGAATAGGAGAACAGAGAAGTTAATAAGAAATAGGCGAGATAGGTTGGTAGGACACCTTCTCAGGCATGAAGGTCTAGTCAGAGACATATTAGAGGCAGAACCAGGAGTTAGGAGGGGAAGAGGTAGACCTAGATTAGATTACTGTTCGCAAATAGTTAAGGATGTGGGTTGTTCTAGTTTTAGGGAAATGCGAAGATTAGCTCAGGATAGGAAAGAGTGGAGGTACGTGTCCAACCGGTCTTAAGACTGACGACCTCATGATGATGATGAGGTTTTATAAATTTGGCTAGCGTACTACCTACCAATTGTTGTGACTTATTAATATATATTTTTTGAAACTTACTTTCGTTTCCTTTAATTGATTATGGAGTTTCAACAAGTAAAGCCTTCTATCATTAATTACCAATCAATGATTACGTAATGTTAATTTTTTTCTTTTGTGTTCTTAATACCATATCGAGGTGTACACTTTAAATACCATAACATACTATCAGTGAGAAACAAATTATTTAACTACCTGTTATCGAAATGGACGTCAAAACATTATGTGTAGTCATCATCATCATAAGGCCATCAGTCCTAGGACTGGTTGGGCAAGTACCTTCACACTTTACTATCCTGAGCTAATAGTAGTGTAGTAATAATGAGGTGTTGATATTTGCATAATCAACACAACACAACCACCATTTTTTACATTCTCCGTCGATGTAGTTGCTTAGTTTTTATCGCAATTTCTTTGTATGTTGTTAATTGACGCCCAGGGCCGGCTTTGGATTACAACACCTACTGGTTTTCATAGGTCCCTTTACTCACCGTCCAATTTGAAATAGTTAATACCCTCCAATGCTTGTTACGTATTTTAGAAATACCCTATATTTCACCTTATAAGGACATCCCACGTATTTTTGGAAATTCTGATGAATAATACCCACCCTTCCTATTTAAATATGTTCCTCGACAAATGCAATAATTAAAATATTTATTGTATCTAATTTCAATATTTTTGTGGCCTTCTTTTTACATCATAGTAATACTTGAAGATGAATTATTTTCAAGATTAATAAACCGTGGTCAGAAGGATTGTTGTCCCTATGTTTTTCCTAAATTGAGGTAGACATTTTAAGGGCGATGAAGGTGTGAAGATGGACCTTTTTAATAGCGTGGGAATATAATTCTACAAACCATGGTCTATTAACAAGGAAACCAATTCATCTTCAATAGATGACGACCATGAAAACAATTATCACATTAATATTTAAAAATACAGGCATCGCCAACCAGTGGGTTAGGAGTGGAGGGAAAAAGATGGTTAGAGTATTGAGCAACAGATGACTTGACAATAAAATTTTACCTAGTCTGTAGGGATTACAACTGCCCCCACCCCCCAGTTAAATATTATACGAAGCATGAAACTCAAAATTTCTTATAAAATGTTTATTAAAAGCAGTACTTTGCATGTTTATAATTAAATACAATTTCTTAAATATCTAAATAAAACTAAATTATAGATTCAAATTCACATTTGGGCTCTAACTACGACATTAAATCAATACACAATGTTACAACAAAATATCAATACGGTTGTGAATAATGTCAATCTGACGGAGAAATATTCTGAGCAGCAGCTACAAGGGTGTCATGAATCTCTTTTGTAAATGAAATTTGCGAGTTAACAGTTAACAAATACTGTGGATAAGTCAATGTATTGTCTGGAATTCCTAAATTTTCACTACGAGTGGGAGCAACTGGTAAATGTAAATATTTACCCGCACTATCGCCTTGACTTAAGCATTTAATGGATGTTTTCTATAAAAAAATATATTTATTAGTATATGTGTGCCATGATTACAAGTTGTATCGACTGGTAAAAAAGAAAAACGCAAAAATGCTTGATAAAAGCAGTTAAATATTCATTACTTCATTATGATAATGGTACTAGCATGAGTTAAAAACTTTTATTTAGTTATATGGGATCCAAAGAGTGGGGTAAAAAAGTAAATTAACACAAAATCATTTATTATGAATTATAAATAATTGCAAATAAAAATAAGAGTAGACCGTTTCAAGGGAATACTTCATAATCATGCAGCTATTGTTTATACTAAATAAGTAGTATTGCCTTTACTCTTGATAATGACTACTTATTTGAAACAATTGTTGTGATTATGAAATATTTCGTTGAAACAGTATACTCTTTTAATTTTATTCATAAACTTGTTTCATCATAGCGCATGAATATTCGGTTTTAATCTTATAAATAAAAAACAATTTCCATTACTTAAGAGTAGACTATATACTTCAAAGTATTAATGAGGAACTAAATCAGCCCTCATTCATTATACAAACTTTGTAGATCTGGAGATCTACATGAAATATCTCATTGTAACTGAATTTTTTGCCAATCAGTGTAGTAACAAACTTACCAAATGCAATTCTATTTGATCACAAATGGAATAAAACTCTTCCAAACTTTTGTCAAAACGAGGTATTTGATTATCAAATCCTTTGCTTTAAAGTGAAAAAGACATTAGAAAGATTTGATAATTACAACAAACCCATGAAAATACTTACAGTGAGCCTATGTCAATTTGGCTATTCTGATTAAGAGTTTGAGCAGCTGATTTAATTGTATTCTATAAAAAAATTAGATATACAGAACAATAATTTAAAAGTGCTAATAGCATTTACAGAAAGAGACTCTCTTAAAGGTCCAATTAATGATTTAATTTTAGAAATGTTATCAAGTGGTTGAGGCGGCTGTTGCTGCTGTTGTTGTTGGGCAGCTTGTTGAGATTGTAGAGACATTCCTGGAACATTCATACTTTTAACAATATATCTCCTAAATACTGGAAATCAACGTATTGCACCAAAAAAACCAAACAAATTCGAATAAAACAGTTTACTTATAAGTTTAGTCAAGACAAATACAACCATAGATTAGAAATATAACCAATATGTAGTCGTGTGAATCTGGCACCCGATGTAAATAATTCACTAATTCAAACGTCACCAATAAATTGTACGTCTTTTGCGGGTTCAGAATATGTAAGTATTATAATTGTGCGTCCATCAGTTCTGTTAAAAAAAAGGAAAATTGTTTCGGGTGCAGATGGAAATTGAATATCAATTTATTCAGAAACTATTGAAGTTGTAATAATTTAATTGACGCCAATAGATTGCGTGTCATTTGTGCTTGAAGACTGAACTATTATTGCAAGTCCAGTTTATTTTCGTATTATTTATTAGTAATGATTATAAACAACACTAACCATGCACCATAGATATACACTAAATTTTTAAATGGCATTTGATTACTATGATCATATTATTATCTATGATTCACCAATGGTACACGCGTATTACTAATATCAATGAAAAATTAAGTAAGTATTGTATGTAATTATTAGTAATATTCATAAATAATATACAAATAAATTCCACTTACCATATTAGATCAGTCTTCAAGCGCAAATGACACGCAATCAACTGGTATTAATTAAATTATTATATCTTCAGTAGTTTTTCAATAAATTGACTTAATTTTCACCGGCACGCGAAACAATTCTCTCACTTTTTAACAGAACTAATGAAAGCACAATTATGATACCAACATATTTAGAACCCGCAAACATTGTACAATTTACTGGTAAAGTTTAAATCAGAAGATAAATTATATCGGGGGCCAAATCTATAGAACTTACCAATATATTACAAGTTTATAATAGATATTTCATTTTAGGACGCATTTGATGATTCCTAAGATGAGTAGATGGCGCTGATAGCACCGTCAGGAAGAAAAATGAACATTGAATGAAAGGTTGCATAAGCAAAATTGGTTTTGGTAAATAAATTAATGTAAATGACCCCTTCTTTCAAGCGAGGCAAAACGGTTGTCTATCCATAAGGAATGACGTATAAAATAAAAATTCCCAGGATAGTTGTAGCGCGAAAAGTAGTGTAAGCTTATTCATCCTAAATAACCAGGTAGATATTAAATAACAATAGAGTTAACAATGCCGGCAAATGACATTAATTGTACAAGTCTGTGTAGTTGTGAATGAGAATTATTAAAAATTGTGCCAAACTGATATTCAGTGTTTTTGAAAAAGGAAAAAGATGGAAGCACGTATTCAATGAGTAAGTATATAAAGGATTAAATTAAAAAGAAGCGATAAAGAAATGTTGCATAAACCAATTAATATTCCTGAATGAAAAATATTCAAAAATTACATTAATGTTACGTAGGTATTACAGTTGAAAAGAAAATATTAAGAACGCAACCATTTCAAAAATGATGTTAATAATTAATAGCAAATAAAAGTAAAGGTAATGTAAACAATTGCTCATATCTCTTTTATAACTGAGTGACTGACAAATAGCTACTACACGTGTGCATTTTATACAGGGAGACTACCTATTAGAATATTAAAAACTACTTCGATTTGCACTTTTGCAGACAAAATTTGGACAATAGCATAATTGGGTATCCTCTCCTCAATAATTAAAATAACAACATCTATGTAGCACCTCCGCTTTGACCAGAAGTTGACATCAACTTCATTATTTTAAATGGAACACCCTGTATATTGTGATGGTTTTAAATTCAATTTATGATTTTAGGTAGACTTTTATAATGCTTTCCTACTTCAAAAATTTACCGTTTTAGAGATATCAATTTTTTTTTTAAAATAGTAGTACAGAGCAATAGGTAGCCAAAAAGCATAGGTACCTATTTTACAGGAAGAAAGCTGGATTAACAATATTTTCAGCAAAGGTAACTGAACCCTCAAGCTTCCCTTCCATAATTTGAAAGTGGGTTAATTCCATGCAGAGTGTTGGATATTTAATGACGGATTTGGTTAATCTTAAACAATCGTAAGTCCATTTTTTCAAATAGAACACCTTGTATGCTATTTCTATAGCCTTGTACAGAATTGACTTTCGAATGGGACTATGGTTCTATAAATCCATCTCTTGTTTTCAAATTACTTACCGTTTTTTTTTTGTAAAAACTAAAATAGTTTATTTTTTTACGAAATGCTGTGAAATTATTAGCAGACATGAAAACGAATAATACAAGTTAATTGTTGCTACTCATATACCCATACTGACAGTTCAGTAATTAAATATTTTGATTCTCATTGTTAATTATTAAATATTATTCTAATAAAGAATGGAAAATGAAAATACCTATTCAAATTGAAAAAAAATTTAAGAAAACAAGGTGAACAGATACGGTAGACTAAATACAGATAACAATAGTAAAAAAAGCAAATAAACCATAAATAAAATGAATAATTAACGATCTCAGCTGATAATAATTAAATGTATTACTTTAATCGTTCGATTTGCCCCCCATCACCCTGTAAGCAATTGTTTACCCTTCCGGGAAACTCATGTGTAACAGCTCTAACCATTAAACTAATACATTAATTATTATGAGCTAATATCGTTAATTATTTAATTTTTTGTTTAGTTGTTTTTTTTTACAATTGGTACACGGAGAAAACCAAATTTTTATGACAACGCAAAAATTACTATATTCCATTGTAAATGACTGAATTTTCCATAGGAATTGTAGAATTTATTAGGTAACTTGTAGTAATCTCAATTTTGGCATGTTTTTTAAAAATTATTTCAAGTTTCTTAATTATTACAATTTAGTTTGTAATATCAACTAAATTACTTAGTAAATTTATTTCTACTGGGATTTTATTTTTACAAATTCGAGTCCAAATTGTAATTTTTATTATTTTCGCTTACGAAGCAACCGGGGCTAGTAGGATAAATTGTGAATATCGCTTTAATATTTAGATAAATTTTCCTTTTTTCATTTTTTCCGTGTATCTGTAGTTCACCGTATTACAACTAATTTCTTAAAATTCTTCGTAATTTGAACACGTATTTTCATTTTTTATTCTTAATAAAAATAATATTCAATAATAGACATTGAGAATCAAAATATATCATTACTAGACTGTCTGTATGACTATTTGACTGACACTAATTAACTTGTAATATTTGTTTTCAAGTTCTGCTCAAAATGAAGCAATTTTAGTTGCTTTCACAAAGAACATTAAGTAACTTGGAAACTTAAGAAGAGAGGTATAGGGAAACATAGTACCATTCGAAAGAGAATAAAATTCTGCATAAGACTATGAAATACATACAGGGTGTTCCATTTGAAAAACTGAACTTACGATTGTTTGAACTTAACCAAATCCGCCATTAAATATTTGACACAGTGTATGTAATTAACTCATTTTGAAAGTATGGAAGGGAAGTTTGAGGGTAAAGCTATCTTTCCTGAGAATATTGTAGCTTTTTTACTGTAAAGTAAGCATGCTTTTTTGCTATCTACTGCTCTGTGCTACTTTATTAAAAAAAAAAAAAAAATATCTCGAAAAATCATAAGTAAAATTCAAAATCGTTATGATATATAAGATGTTCTGTTTAAAATAACGAAATTGATGTTAACTTCAGGTAAAATCGGAAGTTTTACATAGGTGACGTTATTTTAACTGAGGAGAGCATACCCAATAACGGTATTGACCAATTTTTCAAAATTAAAATCGAAGTAGTTTCTTAAATATTGTAATAGGTGGTCACGGTGAGGCACCCTGTATACATCAGTTCGTAATATTACCCTCTAAACAAATACAGAAATCAACAGGTAAAGCGGCAAATGCTATACTATACCTAATAATATACAGGGTGTCTCACATGACACTCCATCTTCTATAGCGGTCTTGTTATTAGTTTGTGACAAAATTGTATCGTAAAAATGTTTTCTTCAGTTTTATTATACAGTTCCCAAGAGTATCCGTGAATCTACAGTATGTTCAGTTTTCGCTGGCAGATACCCAACGTTGTTATTATTAATGGAACATGAGTAAAATTTTCAGTCTACCATGAAGGCATAGTTAGGTCATGCATCTGTACATTTTGTATCACTATATATAGGGTTGTTCGGAAAGTCATTTCGTTTTTTGTTGTGGAAATGAAAGATAGTTTTCGTATAATAAACAAATAATTTATTAAATTATATATTGACCGTTCTGGTCCAACACCTTTTGCCATCTTTCTGGTAGTAGCATAATTCCACGCTCATAAAATTTTTGGTTTTTGCTGGCAAAAAACTGATCGAGGAGGTTTTTGATCCGATGGTCTGGAGAATATGGTGGGTGTAGCATTGTATCCCATTCAAGCTGTAAAAGCTTTTGACGAGTGACCAAACTTGTGTGACGTCTCGCGTTGTCTTGGTGAAACACTGACACACACTGACCTTTTCTGTTGAAGTGCATCATTCATTTGTCCAGCTGATGACAGTAGACTTCCGAATTAATCGTTGTGTTATCTGGTAAATGTTCAAAAAAACGATTCCTTTAAAATCCCACCAAACAGACAGCATCACCTTTTTTTGGTGAATATCGGCTTTGGAAATGGTTTGAGCCGGTTCATCTTTTTTGCTCCATGACCTCTTGCGTTT
>NW_020439094.1:1618982-1622563 GCF_000699045.2 Agrilus planipennis
CTTAAAAAGGTCTACAAAAAAGTCCGCGATGGTATATGTCTATCTCTTAGGGATAACCCACAATAACCATTTTTTATCCTTTACTTTTTACGAGAAATAATGGCTTATTTACGAAGTGATTTTAAGCAATACAGCATTAATCCTTATCCAATTAAGTACTTTTAAATACATTGTGTATTTAATATAGATCAATATGGCTCTTTACAGCATGTAATTTAAATTAATATTTTCGAAGATATTACAGATTTAAAATGCAGTGACATGCGGTTGCGGCGGTACCGTCCGGGGGGCCGGTTTGTATTATCTAATGACAAATAAGCTGTAAATGTTGTATATAAAAACATTCAGTAGTATATTAAGTATCAGCATTGCACCCTTGCGAAGCTGGGGCGGGTCGCTAGTTGGCTATAAAGCTAAGTCATTAAAACATTGGATTATACCATATTTTCAGACAAATAAAAGTGCTTGTAACTCATAAACGGGTGGCTATAAGTACAAGAAATGCTCACAAAAATCGAGTCTGTTTTTTATTCCGCATCCGATAACGTATTCAAATGTAAGAGTTTGTTGTTAACATAATGGGGCGCTCCATATCGAGCACCCTATATATTTCTGAGCAATTTATTTCTAATACTGCAAGACAATGGAACTCTAGGTATCTTATGCCAAAATGTAAGCTGTTAGAGTCAATGTTTCTCAAAGATATTAACTGTAATTTTTCAAAGTGCTTGTATCCATCTCGTTTTAATCAAATAGGCTTTGATTTGTAAGAGGTACAAAAAAGGGGCTTTTCCTGGTAGCCGATCGAGAGCCGATGTTTGGGTTATGTTATCAGGAAAGGCGCCTTAGGAAGGCCAACACGAGCGGTGTGGATAAATGGGCAACAGGATGACAACCTGAATAAATGTATGCTAAGACATGACGACAGGAGGTTGTATTTAGAGGATCGATGTATGGACTGTAAAAAGAATATATAGTGTAGTTCGTTTTGGGCCTTGTACTGTTGAGTTTAATTTCAACCCTTACAGATTTTACCACAAAAAAATACAAAATTGGGTATCTGCCAGAGAAAACTGAACATCCTGTACAGTCACAGATAATTTTGAGAAACGCATAAAAAAGTTCAGACATTTTTTGTAGGAAACATTTGTACCTACAAATACTAATATTGCCGCTGTACAGGAAGGGGTCTTATGTGGAACGTGAATAGAATGCGCCTGTGATTATCTAATTTGCTCCAAAAATATTTACACAACTGATTAAGTTTGCGTAAACAGACCTGCAAAATGTTCTGTAAAATTACTGTATATAGCAAGTATAAACAATGTATAATATACTTGATAATCGTTTGTAATACATATACATATGTATATGGTTTTGTACGTTATATACAGAGAAGTGATTTATTTGAAATACTTTTTTGAGAAAAGCATTTTATATTTTATTTAAAATACTTTTCCAAACGTATTTATTTATTCTATTTGTAAAATGCAAAATACTTTTTTGTCGTTAAAAATTTTGCTAATATCACCGATCAAACATTATATAAAACGATGAATAAAAGTTGCTCACGTTGGCCATTGAAGGTATTAGAAAGCTTAAAAAGGGGACAAAGAGATATTCCATGTATGCCCTCTAATTCTTTAACTGAAGAGAGCCCAAAAATTTCTAAACCTTGGAAATCGATAATGTAAAATGTCGGATCGATATCGTTCAATGTCATTATTCATGGAATTTTGAAATTCCAAATTGATATCAGCGCCTGTCAAATCACCACTTATCGTATCTTTAGCAAGGAACTACTATTTTTAGAAAGGAACTACGAAATTCTTTATAATATATAATATATATAAAAGATCAGAAACAAAATGAGGTTGTACATATTTTGATATAAAATGATTGATATTGAGGTAAATGTCTAGATGATGGCCCTCACCCCCGAAGGGGGTGGGAGTGGGTGGGATCGAAAGAGGAGGTCTCCCCCACCACTGCACCATAAAAAGTTCGTGGCGGTCTCACCCCCATAAAAAGTTATAGGGGTTAGATGGGAGTGGAGGTAGCGGGGATCGAAAGAGGGTAGGGAGGATCGAAAGAGGGTGGTCACCTGAGTAAAACCCCATAAAAAATTTGCGGCGATATTTATATAACTTTCTCAATGTTTTTATGTATTTTTCATTAGTTTCACCTTTGAATATTCTTTAAGAATGACTATATAAATATTTACATGCCTAGAAATGTATAAAAATTGGCATATTTANTTTTATTATTAATCTAAAGTAGCATTTCTTTAAAACTGTTACCTATCGGCCAGAGTCTATATTAATGTTGTGACATATGTATAGTATTTTAAATATCTATGGTCCAAGGCATCTATGGTGTGTCGTTTAACATTTATCTATGGTTTAAATTCACTGGTGCATCTGTAGAATCTTAATAATTATCTACTGTCTACATTATAAATTAATATTATGAGAATCTATGATTATTTCACATTTATATGTCAAATTTGGTCTGTCATGCGAACTTGACGCTTGTCGCGATTTTATAGTTCAGCTGTTTTACTTAATTTTGGATGTGTTTGATCTCTTCCTTAATTAATAGTGTAATTAATATGTTTTTTTGTCCATTTCTACAGATCGTTTAACAAATGAGAGGGAGTTGAAGTTCATTTTGGTTGTACTGAAACAACCATTGTCTACATGGGTGTGGTCTTTGGTGAACTACATTCTTGACTTGCTGTTTTCGTCTTCGCTTTGCATCATTATGCACTTGGTTTCGAATTGATGAGTGAGAGCAAGTGGATGTTTATTTGATTTCCACTGAAATAAGGAATTTTCTGCATTGGCATTATTCCTGGATTTGATTTGCCTTTCACACTTGCAAACTTTGGAACATTACAGTCTACAGTTAATTAAGGTGTGAATACTTGATATAATTAATTTTAATTGCTCTTTATTAATCTGTTTGCCACCGTATCTGTTTCAGATCGACGTTGGAGAAGACAATGATGACCCCGTAGTTGAAATAGTTCTCTATCTTACATGCTCTATCTAGTAGAAGTTGATTAAGTTGATTTTATTCAAATTAAATTTTTATTTTGCATGTTTTTTTTGTAGTTTCTTGTAGTGAATTTGACTTGGTTTTTATTTTGCATGCTTATTTTTTCATATTGTTTGAAGTAATTGTTGATTGTAGATGTTTTAATTTTTTTTTTGTATATAGTAGTAGAAATAACACGTTTAGTAGTTGTAGTATAGTCTAACCTTGCTTACCTCTTCGCTTAGCTTACTGCATATTCTTACTATAAATTGCTTTGCATTTACCCTACGAGTTCTACATGATTCAACGTTTCGTTATCGTGTGTGTTTCTTCTCACCCTTGTGGAATTAGGGAGGGCCTCCCCGAACGACTTCCCTTGGGCTTAGCTATTTAGTTGATCTTAAAAGTGTCTTATACACTTTTCGCGAGTCTACTCTAGCGTTACTTCCTTTCAGACAGGGTACAGTGGGTTATCTGGAATAGGAGCAATAGGCGACTGCCCAGCTTGCCTTGGCGAAATCTGTCCGATCTTCTCTACCAAA
>NW_020439094.1:1624298-1638273 GCF_000699045.2 Agrilus planipennis
GAGTAGACTCGCGAAAAGTGTATAAGACACTTTTAAGATCAACTAAATAGCTAAGCCCAAGGGAAGTCGTTCGGGGAGGCCCTCCCTAATTCCACAAGGGTGAGAAGAAACACACACGATAACGAAACGTTGAATCATGTAGAACTCGTAGGGTAAATGCAAAGCAATTTATAGTAAGAATATGCAGTAAGCTAAGCGAAGAGGTAAGCAAGGTTAGACTATACTACAACTACTAAACGTGTTATTTCTACTACTATATACAAAAAAAAAATTAAAACATCTACAATCAACAATTACTTCAAACAATATGAAAAAATAAGCATGCAAAATAAAAACCAAGTCAAATTCACTACAAGAAACTACAAAAAAAACATGCAAAATAAAAATTTAATTTGAATAAAATCAACTTAATCAACTTCTACTAGATAGAGCATGTAAGATAGAGAACTATTTCAACTACGGGGTCATCATTGTCTTCTCCAACGTCGATCTGAAACAGATACGGTGGCAAACAGATTAATAAAGAGCAATTAAAATTAATTATATCAAGTATTCACACCTTAATTAACTGTAGACTGTAATGTTCCAAAGTTTGCAAGTGTGAAAGGCAAATCAAATCCAGGAATAATGCCAATGCAGAAAATTCCTTATTTCAGTGGAAATCAAATAAACATCCACTTGCTCTCACTCATCAATTCGAAACCAAGTGCATAATGATGCAAAGCGAAGACGAAAACAGCAAGTCAAGAATGTAGTTCACCAAAGACCACACCCATGTAGACAATGGTTGTTTCAGTACAACCAAAATGAACTTCAACTCCCTCTCATTTGTTAAACGATCTGTAGAAATGGACAAAAAAACATATTAATTACACTATTAATTAAGGAAGAGATCAAACACATCCAAAATTAAGTAAAACAGCTGAACTATAAAATCGCGACAAGCGTCAAGTTCGCATGACAGACCAAATTTGACATATAAATGTGAAATAATCATAGATTCTCATAATATTAATTTATAATGTAGACAGTAGATAATTATTAAGATTCTACAGATGCACCAGTGAATTTAAACCATAGATAAATGTTAAACGACACACCATAGATGCCTTGGACCATAGATATTTAAAATACTATACATATGTCACAACATTAATATAGACTCTGGCCGATAGGTAACAGTTTTAAAGAAATGCTACTTTAGATTAATAATAAAATTTATTATATCAAGTATTCTTACCTGAAGTAACTGTAAACTGTAATATTCCAAAGTTTGCAGGTGCGAACCAAATCCAGGAGTAATGTCAATGCAGAAAAGTTGTCATTTCAGTGGAATTCAGATAAATATCCAGTTGCTCTCACTCATCTGTTCAAAACTAACTGCATAATGATGCAAAGCGAAGACGAAACAGCAAATCAAGAATATAGTTCACCGAAGACCACACCCAATGTAGACAATGGTTGTTTCAGTACAACCAAACTGAATATAACTCCCTCTCATTTGTTGACGATCTGTAGAAACGGGCAAAAAACATATTATTTACAGTATTAATTAAGGAACACATTAAACACACCCTAAAAACACGCACCAAAAACCAAATAAAACAGCTGAATTATAAAATGGAGACAAGCGTCAAGTTCACATGACAGACCAAATTTGACATATATATGTGAAATAATCACAGATGCACGATAACATGTAGACCATAGATAATTATTAAAATTCCACAGATGCACCAGTCAATTTGAACTGGAAACAATACATAAACGTTAAACGACATATCATAGATGCTGTGGACCATAGATATTTAAAATACTATACATATGCCATAACGTCAATCTACTCTCGCCAATAGACAACAGTTTAAAAGAAATGCCACTATAGATTAATAAGGAGCAATTAAAAATTAATTACGTCTTGTTTTCTCACCTTAACTAACTGTAGAAAGTAGCGTTCTAAAGTCTACCACTGCAGACAATTTGTTTTTTCAGTGGCTTCCAAATTAATTTCCAATTGCCTCCCATTCACAGGGCCAAAACTAACTGCACAATGTTGCAAGATGAAAACATCAAAAAGCATCGGTTGTTTCAGTAGCACCAATTCCTTCTAATTTGTTACAATCTAGAGAAACGGGCAATAAAAAGTAATTAATTACCACTTTTAAAGCAAGTAAATCAGTAACGTTCACGCTAGTCAAACGACCAGTTTCACATTAATTCTGCTGAAAGTTGTCTTTTAAGGCAAGTTACAAATGTCTAAGAAATTGAAGTTTCTGGGACCACATTTACTATTTTTAATTGATACTGTTACATACCAGTTCATTGTCATAAATCTTTTCTTCAGTAACAGCACACTGTATCCGTTATCAATGGAAAAATGGCATTTTTATGCTTTTTTTAGGACCACAGCCACAGCTACTTTCTGAAGCGATTGACGACTGAGACAACCAATGTTCCACAATTTAACAGAATCTGGAGTTCTTCCAACGTTCCTGTAAAATGAAACAATATTTTAGCTTCCTTAGTAAATAACGTGTATAATACATGGTTAAACTAATAGGTAGTTGTTAAAAGAAATGTCATTAACAATTTAATAAAGAGCAATTAATATTGATTGTTATATACTCTCACCTTAGTTAACTATAAAAGGTAGTGTCCTAAAGTTCATCAGTGTGTTGAGCAAATCAAATCTAGGAAGGATACCATTGCAGAAGATTTGTTGTTTCACTGGTTTCCAAATTAATTTCCAACTGCCTCCCATTCTCAGGGTTAAAATTAACTGCATAATGTTGCAAGTTGAAAACATCAAAAGCATCGGTTGTTTCAGTAGCACCAATTCCTTCTAATTTGTTACAACAATCTATAGAAACATGCAATAAAAAGTAATTAATTACCTCTTTCTGAAACACGTTGTTTAAAAGTTGTCTATTGAAGCAAGTTACAAATTTCTAAGAGATAGAGGTTTTTAGGGTGGATCTCGTTTACTATTTCCAATTGATAGTTACTTACCAATTCAATGTCACGAATCCTTCCTACAGCAATAGCACAATGACAATGTCCCAATGGAAAAAAGGCACTTCCATGCTTTCTTTAAGACCATAAGTACACATATACTTTCTCTAGCAAATGGGAATTGATACAACCGATTCTCCTTAATTTAAATGGCATGTGGAGTTTTACAATGTTCCTATAAAATGAAATCAATGAAAAAGTATTCAGATACAATTACTTTAGATTCCCTAGTTGAAGCAATGTTCAACCCTTTTTCTGTTGATATTAAATAAATATACTACATATATAATATAGCATGTACGCTCACCTTAATTAACTACAAGTCTCCAAGATGATAACAGATAAAACACCACACGAGACGACTTGCTTTTTCAGTAGCATCAAAATAAATTTCAATCTCCTCACTCATTTATCTTAAATCTGTAGANATAAATATACTACATATATAATATAGCATGTACGCTCACCTTAATTAACTACAAGTCTCCAAGATGATAACAGATAAAACACCACACGAGACGACTTGCTTTTTCAGTAGCATCAAAATAAATTTCAATCTCCTCACTCATTTATCTTAAATCTGTAGAAATAGAGAAACAACGAATTAACTATTGTATGAAGTAAATAAATAATGAAATAGAATAAAAATACTTACAAAAAAGCAAGTAAAATTGTAAACTTCTTACTTTTAAAATGGCGATGAGGCGTGTCTTCTCTCATAGATGCATAAAATTCAAAGAAACGTCTATTACGCGAAAAATTTAATTTACTCTGTGGATAATTGCGGAAAATAATAATATACAATATGAATCAATCAATTTAATCTTTCAGGGTGTTACACGTAGAAAAAAATTAGCTCGGGAAGTAGAATTTAAAAGATGCGAAGAAAACATCCAACCGCTACGAACCACTAACAACTTATAAAAGACCGAACCCGTTTCCGTTTCTTGAAATTGCGAAAGCTACTGCATGAAGCGCTGATGACGCGTATAAAACGCCAATCAGAAGCATCAAATTAAACTTCTGCGACGGTTTAAATCGCCTGATCACAACTCCAAAATTAACTGAATACAAGAGCGAGAGAGACAGTGGAAACTTAAAAAGAGAGCATTACAGAAGAAAATAATGCTTCTAAATTGAATTACGGATGTTCTGGAATATAAATTATTTAAATATGAGACAAAGAGATCTACTTTAGAAATAGGACAATAAACAATACAAAAAAAAATTGTTTTCCGTCCTTCCTTAAGATATAGCCTATCCAATAATAAAAATTATCAAAATCGGTTCACAATCTGCAAAGAAATAGCGATACATAGGTACACATAAAAAAACAATCCAGTCGAATTCAGAACGAATTAAATAAGCTATATGTAAAACCATGATTAAAAATACAAGATAAATAATTACAAATGATATTAAGTTTGGATAATGATTAAACTGTTTTTTTTAACATCTACAATGGAGGAAAAAAGTCTGTGTACAAAGAGTGCCGAAAGAGACATTCAGCATTAAATTAATTACTTATGCGATTAATATATATATATACCAATTGTTTATTTATGAACATACGTGTGTATAAATGAAATACAAGTTGGCTGTGCTGATTGTTAATTACTAAACGTCATTTCTTTCATTTGTTATTTAAGTATGGGTGAAGAAAGTAATTTAAATTTTCATATACCGTACGAACTGAAAAAAAAAAATAAGAACGAGTGACAAAGGTAAGGAGGTGTCTGTAGAACTGCGACAATTAAGTATAAAGTTGAGAAACGAACAGTAAAGTATGTGAAAAACTGCGGATCCAATCAAGAAGTCCAATGCAACTGTGCAGACAGTAATTAAAAATTTTAATGAGCGTGGAAATGTTTTTACAAAAGCTCGTACAGGCCGACCTAAAGCTTTAACCGAAAGAGAAGAACTGCAAATTATTCAATTA
This sequence comes from Agrilus planipennis, assembly GCF_000699045.2. Taxonomy (NCBI): domain Eukaryota; kingdom Metazoa; phylum Arthropoda; class Insecta; order Coleoptera; family Buprestidae; genus Agrilus; species Agrilus planipennis. The sequence goes on from NW_020439094.1 coordinate 1,629,250, forward strand.
GTAAAGAAAGACTCTAAACTTGCTTCAGTGGTTAATAGTGACTTTAACAAAGTCATTACATTAAAAACAGTGCAAAACATCCTCGTACTGGCCAAAAAATCTATTAAAAACACAATTTATAGCTGTATATTTGATTTGGCGCTTTCTGTATCCAGATTTCTTTCCGCCACTGTATTTATTACTTTTATTTTTATATTTTTTAAGTAATACAGTGACCCGTCCCAGCTTCGCACGGGTGCAATGCTGATACTAAATATATTTTTGTTTTGTTTAGATTATTATCGAAAAGGGGAAATCGTCATAAGATACCTTCTAAACATACTAAATGTACTACAGAATGTCTTTATATACAACATTTACAGTGTTTTTGTCATTAGACAATACAAATCGGTTTCCCGGCCGGTACCGCCGCAACCGCTAGTTCCTGCATTTTAAATCTGTAATATCTTCGAAAATATTCATTTAAATTAGATGCTGTAAAGGGCCATATTGATCTATATTAAATGCATAATGTATTTAAGGTACTTAATTGGATAATAATTAATGTTGTACTGCTTAAAATCGCTTCGTATATAAGCCATTATTTCTCATAAAAAGTAAAGGATAAAAATGGTTATTGTGGGTTATCCCTAAGAGATAGACATATACCATCGCGGACTTTTTTGTAGACCCTTTTAAGATGTACAATATTGTAGTACATTATTTTGATCTATTCCGTAGAGTTCAGCCAGCGTTTGCAATGTAAGCGGAAAAAATGTGTTTATTTACGACATCACATTAGAAACCTCTAAAATTATCAGTGTTTCCCTACTATATTATGCATGTATTATACATATAAACCTTCCTCTTGAATCACTCTATCTTTTAAAAAAAAACGCATCCAAATCCGTTGCGTACTTTTAAAGATTTAAGCATACATAGGGACAGACAGCCGGAAAGCGACTTTGTTTTATACTATGTAGTGATTAGGACTCGATCCGTCACTTGATTGATTAATAAATACACAAAATAACGTATTTTACTGTGGTTACAATTTAATAATTTTTAGCAAACTAGTACGTTTTATTTCTGAGGTTTAATTTATACGTAATCAAATCGGAAGATTTCTTAGTTAAATAAACTCTACCTACTTACTTGTTATCGTCTGGTTTAGGGATGTTAAACTACACATGATGATAAAAATATTATACAGGGTGTAACAGAAATTAGTGTCGAGCTTTGGAGGGTTGTAAACTAGAAGCAATAAACAATCGCACGGCGCGTTCAACTGCGTGGTTAAGGCCAATTTTTTTTAAGAAAATCAATAATTTATGATCCGAAGTGGGTCCTGTATAAGTGAGTTGGCAACATAGGAGTATAGTGTGATAAAAATTCTGCCTCTGCATAGATGGAGAATTGACGATTATCGAACGTTTAATCGTAAGATAAACAAACCATTTAGTCGATATCATTTTTTGTTCGCCCGATACCAATCAGGAAAAAAATGACCACTCACGAACGTACGTGTACACACACAGACACATACACATACACTGCTATAAACTGAGACGTTAAAGTTAAAGAAAGAACACGATCAACAAAATAAAATTATACCAATTGTAAATTAATATAGAAACGTATATTAAAAAACACAACATACGTACATACATAACTTCGACAATGTTGACTTGTGGGTTTATCGCATTCCTGTGGTATAATAAAATTCTACCAAATGAACAACAAATTGAATTTTTTAAACATTAAAAGAATTAANATTTAGACTTGTATTCATTTGATTTGTGGATTTAGCTATTCAGAATTTGAAGTTTTTATAAAATTAATAGGTAACATCTATAATTTGTAGTTTGTATTTGTATATACTATGTCATTAAATGAAATCAATTGATACTGCATACATATTATATAACTCAATTACTTTTCCTCACCATATCTATCAACTTAACAGAGTTTAAAGGCCCTGAAATTGGGTTGGGGGAGGGGGGTGAATAGCTCACCTTAGGCAATCTGGGAAGGTGGAAAAGCCAAAAAACGTGTACCGACGAAAACAATAGTAAATAAGGACTTTTTACAAGTATCTACTATGCGTGAAATTGCTGTTTTAAACTACTACTCATATAAACAAAGTAAATATTATAATGTACCTAATATTCATCTTATACAGGAACGTAAGAAAGTTTTAGTTACATAAACCACTGTCAAAAAATTGACAAGTATTTTTCGTTGCCATAAGGGTGAGAAATTTTCATTTTAGATTGACATAATTCAAAATCACAGCCAGTTTTTCCATTTTTGTGTCAACAGAATGTGCAGGTAATTTTTTACAAGCGTACTATAACTAAAACTTCATTTCTTTTAATTGAATGCAATTTGCAAACACGGAATTTTTAAGAAATACAATGCCTCTTAAAAACCATGAAATAAATTATAATTTCAGTTGCCTACGCATGAAATAACTGTTGCAAATTGCTCAATCTTTGGACAGAGATCAAAAATTCATTGCTGTGTTCTTATTATTGTTGCTGAATGATATATTCTTTATTATAGTTTTACACCCTCATCGCCATTTTTCCCAAATAAAGCTAACACTTTTTTTTGGCATTTTTAACTAAGTGACTTTCGCTATCAGAAATTGCAAAAAATGTGTGATGTACAGGACAAAAGGGAAAAAATGTCCACATCAGAGAAATATAGAAAACAAAGTGAAAAAAATCACTTAAATTAACAGTGTTAAGTGTCGTAAAATCATAATTATTTTTATAGACTGCTTATGTGCCAAATAAAATTGGATTATTTTATTAAAATTCAAACATTTAGTTGTTTACAAGTTTCGACTCGCACTGTAACGCTGGTTGCACATTACACGTTTTCGCCCGCACGATCAAAAGTCGTACGAGTTTATATCGTGGTGCAGTTGCTTTCACACTGTACGATTTTAAACGTAGAAATCACACGATTTGTAACCGTACAAAAACATTATTCAGATACATATGCTCGTTGTCACCATTTCTGAGGAAAGTATTGTACAGTGACTATGAATCGGGGGCAAATTATAGCTCGGTTATTGTATCTAAAAAGACAAAGGCGTGAGCGCCTTCATTGGGTGCATCCTATTAATCAGAAACGTGAGGAAATGGGGTTATTCTATACCTTGTTTGAAGACCTGAGAAATGATGAACGGAAGTTTTTCAACTACTTTCGTATGTCAGTTGACTCCTTTGACGAACTGCACGGCAAATTGCAGAATGTCCTTCGACGGCAAAACACACAATTTAGAAATTGTGTACAACTTATTGAAATGCTAGCTATAACTTTAAGGTAATAAGTGTCTTTAACACCGACTGCTTTTACTTCCCTTGCAGAGGGAGGTATTGTTATCTTAAAAAGAATCATCCTCCGAGATCATTGCTTATTTTCACGTTGTAGAATCTCTAAACCACGAAATACATATTTGTTTTCCAAAAACCGTCAGTCAGTTTGACGGTCTGTCCATCTGTCTGCTGGAAATTATTGAAAAGCTATTTTTTGAAGGTATATTAAACCGCAAAAGAAACAACTGTAAACTGTAAACAACGCGAATTAAATGGTAGTAGTAGACAGGTTCCCGCACGATTGAAACCGTCTAGTATGAAAGGGTGCATTTGGCCACGTAGTCCACTAAGCGAAGATACGATACGGCTACCGTTCAAATGTAGTGGCACTGGACGGCTGCAACGCGATCAAAAATCGTGTCCGTGCCGTAACCGTACAATGTGAAAGACCTCCATACTCTTCATAGGAGACTAAAAATATTTGCCCGTACGATTTATTCCCGCACGGGCAAAAACGTGTAATGTGCAAGGAGGGTAACATCGATGCCATGATAATTCGAATTTAAAATACATGCGACTGTTCGCCCTTGATATAGACAACCCACTTCACTGCAAAGTATTCTGAGCGCCAGGCTGCAGACGCAGTACTGAATTCCTTTACTTAATTGAAGACTTGGCTTTCATAACCAGAGTTTAAAATATTAATAAACAAGAAACGAAAATCTTTAAATAAGGGTGAAATTGCAAATTGCTATTTTCGATTAATTTTTGTGGTAAAATCAGCAAAACGATGTGGAGCCAGTCACGCCTTTTTATAGAAAATTTGGATAAACTGAAAATTTGAATCAACTAAATAATAGAAAATCTAAGGTTTTATACAAAGAATTGATATATGCTGGCTATCCTTTGCATTATGTTCTAGGATCTTTAATCTTTTGCTTACATTAGAACTACAGGAAGAAATAGCGAATTATTATTATTTGGGATTGTGTAATGAAATAACTAAAGTCCTAAAAATATTCTTAAAGGGTTTTTCTTACCTTGTAGTCCTACAATGTGTCCAAAAAGTGACTAATTGCATGTTACAAACTCATTCTTCAGCAATCCACTTCATGCTCTGAGCGTTATCCACATTTCCAGAAAAGGAAGCCCGTTACTTGACTCTCTGTTGAAGCTAAATGAAGACAAAAGAATAAATAACATTAATTTCTTTCCTTCAAAAAAAATAAATGTTTATTATAAGTTTAATGTGCGGATTATTTAGTTACAACTATAATGTAATGGAGTTTTGTAATTGTATGATTGCAATAACTGGTAGATTAAAGTAACTTATATCTTGCTTTTTATCTTTTATTTATATGTACTACTTTAGAGCAGCCGGATAATTCATATGTAAATTATTGAATCACATTTAAAACTGAAGGTAAGGTTCCATTTTTAAATTATTGCGATCTACGATCTTACCCAAAGCATTCCATTATTTCATACTAGAACAGAAGGAACCATACACTTAGAAAAACCGCTTCACAACATTTATATTATTACATCATGGCATAGACCGTAAACCATTTCAATGCTCCTTGGTACTGTAGAGCCTGTAGAAAAACAATGAACAACTATGTACTTATTTCATTTAAATAATCTTTCCATATACATATTTAAAGTAATAAATTAATTTTCAATTTTAGAGAACCATTTATAAAACAGTTATCTGGATGTTTCAAGCAAATAATATCAATTACAATTATTTACTTTAAAGATTCTTAACCATCTTACTACCTCTCTACAACAAGGACTTTTAATATTTTCGATTAAAAAGGAATTACACTGTTTGTGTAGATTGAACTGCTGAAGAAAAAATTCATTTGGAGAAGCCAAGAAAAAATGACTACTACTTTTTAAAATAATTAATTCATTAAAACTCAGTTTTCATAAATTCTATGTCTGAAGCATTTAAAAGTGTTTTTATTTACTGTCACCAAATATTAATTATTTTAAAAAATTATTCTGGGAAAGAAACAATAAAGATTTACGTCTTTGCTATTTCATAATTCAAAAAATGTTTTTATCCTTTGCATTTTAATTATTTCACACACTTTAAATGTTCCAGTAGTTATTAGAATTTGCTCAACTATTCTTAAAACATTTATGTGTTTTTAAACATCGTTATCAAATTTTTAAACGTCTCATAAATGACCGACCAACACTCGTTCGTTAAAAAAGCATTGAAAAGCAATATTATTTAAACAATTTACGGTATTGGCAACAATTTTATTACTAAGCATTGACAGTAAAAAGCAAAGAAAAATTATGTAAAACAAGAACATCTCGTATGCAACCGTAGACGCACCAATGTAAATTGGATTGCATACTGTTGATTGCTCAATAATGGTAACATTTGAAACCAGTTTTCGCGCCTATAAAAATGCAAAAATATTATTTCCATTTTTTAAATCGATAACAGAATAAACTATGAAAATTTTAACAAAATAATTGCATTATAACTAACAAAATCTAAATTATTCATTCTGCCTCTTATTGCAATAGCAAAAAAGTGTCTATAATAAATTCCCTAAAATAATTGTGTATTTCTAAAATCGACAAGAATGTTTCTATTCTATTCTCCGAAACGTTTCTTAATGAACAACAAAATCCCAAAATCATTAAAATGATAATTTTACGATTATTATACATATATAAAAGTTTCATATTTACCCTTGTTATTTCTGCTTTCAGTGAACAAAACGATACTGCTCCATACTGGGATGAAATACGGACTACTACAATCACAGACCAACTGCACCAACTTTGTATAATATTCCTGTTAAACAATCAAAACAATATTTAAATATATTATTAACTTAAGCTCGATAACAAATAATGTGGTAACATAACGTTAAAAAGTAATACATAAATGGGTTCCTTTGTGATGATTTGGGTATACAACTGTTGGCAGGTTGTACTAGGTCGTTTTTAATGGATTTATTAAAATTCAGTATTAGCCTTTATTAACTCAAAAGTTGACTTTTTCAGGTATTTCTGCAATAAACCGAAAGATATCTACACTGTCACTTACACTAGGTAAGCTTTATATATATATTTTTTTTTGCTTTAAAATTAATATTGAATTCAACACATCACTTGTGTTATAATCTAAATAATTATTAATGTCTTTTCAGTTTAATTTAATTGAAGATGCACAAAAAGGTTGTATAATTATAAAGAAATAAGATATGAATGTGTACTAAACTGACTACTCATTAGCACATACAGAAACAATTAAAAATCAGTTCAATTATATGATTGCAAATTCAAATTATCCTACCTTTTGATTTAATACGTTTGTATCCATACAGTCACAGCCAATTAATATGTTGCTACCAATGGATGCTACTAATGCCACTGAAAAATTAAGTATTGTAAATATTTTAAATAAATAAAAAATAAATTTCGCTTACTAAAATAGATCAGTCTCCAAGTACAAATGACGTGCAAATACACTGGAGCAAATTAAATTATGTTATTTTCAATATTATTTGAATAAATCGACATTGTTTCCATCTGCTCTCGAAACAATTTGTTTTAACAAAACTAATGGACGTACAAATACGCTTTTTTACATATTTAAAATCAGCAAATAATGCAAAATTTATTTGTAAAGTTTAAATCAAAGTATTATTTATATCGGGTGCCAGATTCCAATTTGCTGTTTTTATCTTTTGTGTTAAGGGCAATTACAAATACATACGAAATGCGTACAAACTTTGTACTACAAAGTGTTAAAAGTAGTGGTTAATCCATAAATATGATAAGGTTAAAAATTTATAATCGGAACAATTCGTACGTATTTCGACTACGTCCGGATCTACCCACAGATTAAAGATTTATAATTTCCAATCTGTGGTGTGAACTTATAGTTTCCATTTGGGCACGTATATTACTAATACCAATGAAATTTAATTGAACTGTTATTTACATTAATTAACGTTAAGATAAATTTCGCTTACCAAAATAGCTCAATCTTCTAGTACAAATGACGCGCAATTTTTTGGCGTCAACTAAATAATATGAGCTTGAATAGTTTTTAAATAAATTGACATTGAATTTCTTTCAGCACTCCAAACAAATTTTCCTTTTTTTAATAAAACTATTGATGTACAAGTAAACTACATACATATTTACAACTCGCAAACGACGTACAATTTATAGGTAAAGTTTAAATAAGCGCTTTGTTTATATAGAGTGTCAGTTCACATGACTGCTAATATGGTCCAAATCTTAGCTATGGTTCAAATCTTATTTACGTCTATGGTGTACCCTTTGTATATCTATTATCTATGGGCGTATACCATTTTTGTTAGCCGTGTGCAATTGTGAATTTTGTGTTAAATATATCAAAAGGGATAATTGAGGGAAATTATTCTGTATTAAGTAGCCGTTCGGTAAGTCTTGCAATTTGTTTAAAATATCATTAGTATATGTTTTTTTTGCAAACATTTGTGTCAGTTGAAGCAAGCAAATTATCAATTATTTCTCTCAATAGTAGTCAGCCATTTTAAAATAGGAAGCTGGCGGTTCACCGTTTATTTGTAAAAATTTTGTAACGTACCTATGCATTTAATTTCACTTGCTACTTTTATTTAAAAAAAATAGTGATTGACTCAAACAGACACATAAGTATTTATTAAAATAAGTAACTTGGGTGTTTTTATTCATACGTAGACCATATTCATATTTAGACCACGCTGTCGACAAACCCTTCGAAATTGAATATATTAGCTTGACTTGTAATTAATTGTTATAACATTGATTTTTATTGCAGTAATACGGATGAGTTACTACAAACCTAGGTGAGGTAGTGCAACTGTCTCAAACACAGAAAATGAAGTACTGATTGAGTTAAATGAATTTTTGAATACATTTTTTTTCTTTAGTTTCAGTCAGGCCGTAGCTATGACGCGTGGCCGGGGTTTTAGTATGTCATATCGAGGTGGTTCAGGTCGTTCTCCATGGGGTGGATCAGACAGAAGCCGCTCAGGTTATGGATCTTCAAGAGGCGGCCCTGGGGGCGGAAGTGGGGGTCGATTTTCTAACTCATTCTCAAGCTCTTTTGATTTTAGACCCTCTGAACGTTATTCAGGTTCAAGACATGAAGATTATCACAAATCTTATCGCATGGTGAGTGTATGATAATAATTTTATTTTTTAAACAAATTATATATGTACCTATGTGAATTTTGTCTCTGTGTTACCTGTTCACATGATTAATTTGTGGATAGGCGTCGAATGAGACATAAAATAAACTGTACTTCTATTTAATTTAATTTAAACATAATAAATTTCAATTAGTTTTATAGGTGTACAAACATTGAAATTTTATTCAATTAAGACGTTATATTTACCACATATTAATTCATATGTACATATTACCTGCAATTGTATCACTATGTTATTAACAGGAACCCAATCAGAGTTATTCCAGTCGTGATCATCGTTCGCCAGAGCGAAAAAGAATGAGACCTGAGGTAAGTCGATTCACTTAGAATAATTTTCTTTTACAGAAATACCTACCAATAATGATGAGAAAAAAGTAGCAACAAGACAACCCAACAGAAAAGCATTTAGATAAGCAATAAACCAAAGAAAAGGTTTGGTATATTAAATACACAGGCAAAAATATTATTTCCATTTTTTAAATCGATAACAGAATAAACTA
>NW_020439094.1:1642325-1664837 GCF_000699045.2 Agrilus planipennis
TAGGGGCAAATGCTGAACCTGGCACCTTTAGCTTTATGCACCACTAATCTGACTGTCTTAACTTAATTATTTTTAAATATAAAGTAGAAAAATATGCGGCGTAACATCAGGGGGGAGGGGGTTTTACAAATGTGACTACTTGTGGCAAAAACGGGGGGAGAGGTTTAAAAATCATAAAATTTGTGTGACGTAATTTATGGATGGCTCCGTTTCGAGGTATTGCTGAAATGAAATAGACGAATCTTACAGTAACGTTTGAAATAGATAAGAAACTGTGGTGATGGAAATAATAAAAGCAAGAAAAGAAATACCCCAAGTTAACCTAAACAATTTTAAAAAAGGTAGACACTTGTGAGCATTCTCAACGCAAGACCGTTTATCTATAAAAGAATAAATGGCAAGACAATTTTGCGTTGAGAATGCTCACAAGAGTCAGTGAGTGAAACATGTCCGCGTTTTCTAAAATTGTTATGACGAATATGGGTAATTCTTTTCTTGTTTTGATTGTCGATAATAATTCTTGATGTCCTGGCGCTACTGTAAGTCGCACACCGCACATATGCGTGGCACTGTGAAATAAGTAAATGTAAACAAAAGACATCAATAAAATCTGGATAAAATGATATGAAGCATCAGAACTTAAATGATAAAGCCAAAGCGATAGATATTTAGACGTCTGAACATTTGGCAGTATATACTTCCTTTTGATAAGTGTTCAATTGATACAATGTCGACTAAAGGTCGACTATGAAAGGGTGACGGTATGTGTGTGGGGAATTATAGGATTCTGCAATTTAGCTGCTAAATTCTTTATCTGCATATTTTTATTTTAAAGATATATGTACAAATTTACATGTACAGTACAACAATAATGGTTACTGTTTTATGGCTAGATATGCCATTCATCATTGAATTATTTCTTCCTGTAATAAACACACTACTTAATAGTGTTATGCTAAACAAAATTATGTTCCTAAGTTGTCAATTTTATACATTTCATACATTTTACATTTTTTTTAAATATTTCAAAAACTGAAGAAATATTACTCACATTGCCATAATTAGGCCCCAAAAATATCATGGAAAGTTGTTCCATTGTAACCAACTACTGATGTTGGGGCATTTATAAAATGAATGTACATTCTATAAAAGAATTAAAGACATTGTGCCTATTCTACCACTCTTAACTCATAAACCATATTACTAATTTGATAAAGAATGTTTAAGAGAAAATAAAAGTTTACTACTTACTTCTCAGGTGAGATGTTAAGCTCCTTATTTACAATCTCGAAAAGAGCTTTAGAATGTTTTTTGTTTTCTTCTGTTCCTAATGCTCCAATACTCATCAATGTTGCTTGAGCCGCAGGATTACTAGTTCCACCCCAACTTAAATTTACACCACCAGTAACAGATGCGACACAATACTGCAATTAATAAGACATACCTAATTAGTATTACAATATAAAGTACTTACTCTTAAGCATAAGAGTAAAATACATACACTTATAGGTTTGCCCAAAGATTTGGATACCACTTCACATAGCTTCTTAGAAAGATCGGCTGGTATTTTATCTTGTGGAACATTTGTCTCAAGTCTAAAGTAAGGCATTTTGATGAAATTACTGTGGAATAACCGCGCACAGAGAAAAAAAATTGGGGTTATGTCTATCTAAATACTCCCGATAGCTTACAGATTCAACGGGTCAAAATGTTATTAATAACACAGTTATATAAAATCGACAAAAATAATTAATGTCGTTAATTATAGCAACTGCACATTTGTATTGGAACTCTGTTTTTTAACGAAATTATTTTTTAACGTTGTAGAATGTAGAATGAAAGCAAACAGTAGTTCAACTGTACCGCGGTAGATGGCAGTGTCTAAATAAGCAATCATAGTACACTGCACGGTTATAGCCATGGAGATAATGGAATAAAATAGTCAATTTCATCGGACATGATATCTTAAAACAGAAGCACCATTAAATAAAATCAGATAGGGTAAAGGGAGTCCTAGTATTCTTCATTCTGTCCCACCGCTACTTACATTGGCTGAAGAGAAGGAGGTTTTAGCCGGTAGGTCCGAGGATTTTTTCCTTGGGAATCCGATACTACTCGATAGCTGAGTGTCTTTTAAAATAAAGAAAAGCCATTTACAGGGATACGTGGGACTTTCCTACTCTATTCTATTATCTCTATGATTGTAACGGATGTAGTTTAGCGGATGTGGAGCGAACTTTAGTGAGACTAAATTTGCAGATGTGGATGAGAGTGCGGATGACTTAAATTCTAGATTTGCGGATGCGGATGAGAATGAGGCCGTGGATACAAATACGAATATTTCGTTTTCTTTCGAAAGTACTTAGTAGAATTGTTAATGTTCATTCATTCACTTTAGCATGTCTTTCTTCAAATAATTCGTAAGACTTATCCGCAGTTACCATAAAGGCATCTAATATTCATCGAAATACTCATTACACATGGCTTTCCTTGATTTCCTTTCCCTAATTTAATAATTTCTGATGATAGTCAATCCCTATTTAACGTAGAGTTGGAAATAACTCTTAAAATCAATTCGCGCATTAACAATTGTAGTGGTAATACTCTAATACTCAATGCTTAATTTTAGATACAATTATAGCCTCGTTACCTGTATCTTGTAAGATCTTTCAACTTAAGAGAATTAGAAATTCCTACAAATATTCAATTAGTCGACCCGAAATATAATGTAAGCTGCAAAATTGATGTTCTATTAGGGGCAAATGCTTTCTGGGAATTGTTTAAAATGGGGTGGATTTTGGAACGTAATCTTATTTTAAATAAAAATGATAACATCTCAACAAATTTATTAACACGTTTTAGTAATGAAACGCAATTTGTAGGAATTGATTGAACAGAAAATAAAAACTCATAAATTAAATACAGTAGCAGCTGCTTTCTTTTTGATTGATTACATTATAAGGATGGTGGGGTTATTATAGACAATGATTTTTATGTCGACGATTTGCTTATTGGGTCAGACCCGGTTGATGAATTAGTAGAGCGTCAAAGAGATGTTTCGAAAATTTTAGAATCGGGTGGTTTTGAATTGCACAAATGGTCCTCAAATTGCAGAAAAAAACAAATTTGTGCAAATAATGCTCGTCAATCATATCAATTTAACAATAGTAACGAATCAAAAGCTTTAGGTATAATATGGGATTATTCATTCGATACGCTTCAATTTTCCATACATAATTTTTAAATTTTCCATTGAAAATTGTTGAATTTAAAGTTCGACCTTTTAGGGAATGAAATAGTACAGGGTACTTGAAGGAAGTAATGAATATCGAAAAAACCTCTGAGGACATNAATTTATTTGTAAAGTTTAAATCAAAGTATTATTTATATCGGGTGCCAGATTCCAATTTGCTGTTTTTATCTTTTGTGTTAAGGGCAATTACAAATACATACGAAATGCGTACAAACTTTGTACTACAAAGTGTTAAAAGTAGTGGTTAATCCATAAATATGATAAGGTTAAAAATTTATAATCGGAACAATTCGTACGTATTTCGACTACGTCCGGATCTACCCACAGATTAAAGATTTATAATTTCCAATCTGTGGTGTGAACTTATAGTTTCCATTTGGGCACGTATATTACTAATACCAATGAAATTTAATTGAACTGTTATTTACATTAATTAACGTTAAGATAAATTTCGCTTACCAAAATAGCTCAATCTTCTAGTACAAATGACGCGCAATTTTTTGGCGTCAACTAAATAATATGAGCTTGAATAGTTTTTAAATAAATTGACATTGAATTTCTTTCAGCACTCCAAACAAATTTTCCTTTTTTTAATAAAACTATTGATGTACAAGTAAACTACATACATATTTACAACTCGCAAACGACGTACAATTTATAGGTAAAGTTTAAATAAGCGCTTTGTTTATATAGAGTGTCAGTTCACATGACTGCTAATATGGTCCAAATCTTAGCTATGGTTCAAATCTTATTTACGTCTATGGTGTACCCTTTGTATATCTATTATCTATGGGCGTATACCATTTTTGTTAGCCGTGTGCAATTGTGAATTTTGTGTTAAATATATCAAAAGGGATAATTGAGGGAAATTATTCTGTATTAAGTAGCCGTTCGGTAAGTCTTGCAATTTGTTTAAAATATCATTAGTATATGTTTTTTTTGCAAACATTTGTGTCAGTTGAAGCAAGCAAATTATCAATTATTTCTCTCAATAGTAGTCAGCCATTTTAAAATAGGAAGCTGGCGGTTCACCGTTTATTTGTAAAAATTTTGTAACGTACCTATGCATTTAATTTCACTTGCTACTTTTATTTAAAAAAAATAGTGATTGACTCAAACAGACACATAAGTATTTATTAAAATAAGTAACTTGGGTGTTTTTATTCATACGTAGACCATATTCATATTTAGACCACGCTGTCGACAAACCCTTCGAAATTGAATATATTAGCTTGACTTGTAATTAATTGTTATAACATTGATTTTTATTGCAGTAATACGGATGAGTTACTACAAACCTAGGTGAGGTAGTGCAACTGTCTCAAACACAGAAAATGAAGTACTGATTGAGTTAAATGAATTTTTGAATACATTTTTTTTCTTTAGTTTCAGTCAGGCCGTAGCTATGACGCGTGGCCGGGGTTTTAGTATGTCATATCGAGGTGGTTCAGGTCGTTCTCCATGGGGTGGATCAGACAGAAGCCGCTCAGGTTATGGATCTTCAAGAGGCGGCCCTGGGGGCGGAAGTGGGGGTCGATTTTCTAACTCATTCTCAAGCTCTTTTGATTTTAGACCCTCTGAACGTTATTCAGGTTCAAGACATGAAGATTATCACAAATCTTATCGCATGGTGAGTGTATGATAATAATTTTATTTTTTAAACAAATTATATATGTACCTATGTGAATTTTGTCTCTGTGTTACCTGTTCACATGATTAATTTGTGGATAGGCGTCGAATGAGACATAAAATAAACTGTACTTCTATTTAATTTAATTTAAACATAATAAATTTCAATTAGTTTTATAGGTGTACAAACATTGAAATTTTATTCAATTAAGACGTTATATTTACCACATATTAATTCATATGTACATATTACCTGCAATTGTATCACTATGTTATTAACAGGAACCCAATCAGAGTTATTCCAGTCGTGATCATCGTTCGCCAGAGCGAAAAAGAATGAGACCTGAGGTAAGTCGATTCACTTAGAATAATTTTCTTTTACAGAAATACCTACCAATAATGATGAGAAAAAAGTAGCAACAAGACAACCCAACAGAAAAGCATTTAGATAAGCAATAAACCAAAGAAAAGGTTTGGTATATTAAATACACAGTACATTTACTGTTTCCAAGAGTAGATTGAATCACTTGTATTGTACTGTTATAATTAGATCAAATTTTATGGAAAATGATACCTTGCAAACCATTCTACGTCAATATGAAAATATTAAAACTAAAAGTTGTAAAACCATGTTGAAGAAATTTATTACCATTTATTACTATCGAATTGTTTGAGAAAATAAGAAAAAAAACATTGAGATATTCTCCGACTAAAATTATCCGTTTATGTAAGGTAATATGTTGCAAAAAGTGGCCTCTTTTGGCTTGATACTGAAAAAAGGTAGCGAATAAAATGTTTAATGATTATTTTTCTACTTCTTAAATGTGCAGGGAAGTAGGGGACTCCATATAGGTGTGAAGCCTGACGGTTCCCTCCCCGATATATTCATTGCCACAAAAACAATAATAAGAATGATTATGTATTGTTGTTATTGCTTGTTGTTCAGACGTCAAGTTCTCATCGAAGTCACGACGGATTCGGAGGTGGAGGGGATAGCTATGGAAGCGTAAGACGTCCGGGGGGCGGCGGATATCCTGAGCGCCGGAGCTTTTCTCGTGAAAGAGACCGGCATGTTCCTTCATTTTCACACAACCGAGACAGTTTCCGTAAGCCCCCAGTGCCCAGCAGCACCCCGCGTGGCTCTTATCGAGGTGGCGGCGGTGGTGACCGTCTGAGCTCGCGGGGATCGCGTGGCACGCGTCTGCGCGGCGGACCGCGCAGTCGTCGCATGCTTGATAACGGAGGATATGGTGGCGGAGGCCTGCGCAGGAGACTCACACGATCGTCCGAATTCGCGCGGAAATTGAGAATTAATAAAATGAGGAGGTAAATAGACGCACGACCTGTTATTTATAATAATTGCAGAGAAATAATTACCAAAGAAAAGTGCAGGACCCTAAGGTATGGTTTGATTGATACTTGATATGTTAAGAGTAAATAATGATACAAGAGATGGTATTGGCCTTATCAAGTATTTCCGGTGAGTTGGTAATATATTCGAATTTGAACTGGCAGATTAACTGAGACATTGTTGATCGAATTATGTCCTGTTCATACCCAAAATACAATTACACTTGAGCTGAAATGTTTTATATTCTGCGCTAGTCGTCTTTTCAACAAGATCTAAGCATAAAGGCGCTACGAATACTTCGATTTTTCACAGCTTAACGACCTTGACACAGTTGTGAAATTACTCTAAAAAGATGAGAATAAATGTTATTAAAATTCGAATTTGGGTGTGTAATGATTGGTAAATTGCGACCATACCATATTTGTTTTATAAAATATAAACATCTGGATTAAGCATATTGGGTTTACTGTCTTTCTAAAAATGGTAATTATAGAAATGTAACAATTTAATGTATCAGAGAGAAATATATTAAAAGGGGGAAACTATCTTTAAATGTCTTTAGATAACACAAACTACAGAAAAGCACCTTATAAAAATGTACAATCTTTGGATGGAAGAAATAATGTAGATGCAAGTGTTGTGAAGGGTTGTTGGACACATAGATATGACAACTGGATGGTTTTGAGAAGTTTTATCTAAACCACTGATAATTTGATCAATTATCATTGTCAGTATATTAAATTGTACCGAATAAGAATTATATCGTATGAATGTTTTTATTGTTTAGATATTTACAATTAGCTAACTGATAGTTAAATAAAACCTTTGATGTAAATGATTCAACTTCTCCCTGTACGATTTTATTTCAGCAATATATTTTAAAGTCATATTTGAGATTAAAATCGTGTTAATTCTATGTGTACTAGTTTTAATTTATAAAAATATTTTTTTTGTTGATTATCAGACAAAATAACAGTTTAAATTTGACACTTAATTTTGCTAATTGTAAATAACTATGTAGCTTAGAGAATATTATGCATAAATTTTGATAAATCCTATTCTGGTTCTGAACAGGATTAAAATAGCAATCGCACGTCGTCGCGCTCGCGAAAGAGATCGCGCTCTCTCTCCTAAAGATTTGGACAAGGAAATGAAGAAAGAAAAAACAGATGATGAAAAATCAGAAACCGAGGACGAACCTAACAAAACTGGAGCGTCAGAAAAAAGTCCAAAGAAAGAAGATGCAAAAAGTGACAAGGAAAAGAAAATCGATGGTACTGCTTCTGATGGAGACGATAAACAAACATCATTATCTCCTCGACGCAAAGAGTTTATCAAACTCATTTGTCCTCATTGCAACATACGTTGCATTACGTTTGGAAAGTACACTTTACATTTAACAAGCAGCAAGCATGTTTTAGCTATGAGAAGAGTTGCAAATAAGCAAAAATCAATTTTGGCAAGAATGCGATTAGCTCAAAGGAATACGCAAAGGGAATTAGAGAAAAACGCAGATGATTTGGCTCCCCGTACTAACTTTTGCCCCCTTTGTAAGTTAAACTACAAACTACCAAAAGCGACTCACCAAGCATCCGATTCGCATAAGAGTATGAAGAAGTTCTTGATGCCCTATTGCAAGACTTGTCACATTACCTTCAAAAGTCCCATTGCTTTTGAGACCCATCTCTGTTCAATAGATCATATCAAGGCATGTATTTAATAAGTTATTTTATTTTTGAATTAAAATTATTATTTTAACAGCGTAAAGCACGCACTGAAATGAATGGGGAAAAAACGGAGAATGAGTCAGACAATGAAGATGATTTAGAAAATTTCATGACGATCGATTCCGTGGGAGAATTAGATGGTGAGTGTTTAACGTAACAGCAGTAAAATAAAATTAGTTTATTGTCTCTGTTGCCTTTTTATCACCTGTTCTTTTTTTTTTGTATTGAGAATGTTAGTAGCAATTTATTTGTTACTGTACATTTAGGAGAATTGGATATTTTTTTCTGTATTGATTATATGATTTAGCATGCATTTTGTAATAAAGTAAAATAGAAACTAATGATCTTTCTTAACTATTGAAGAAGAGACACCTGAAGGCAAAAAGGAACCGGAAGGAAAAGCGAAAGAGAAGATAAACGTAGGTATCGAGCACATAAGCAAGGTAGAGGTTCATTATTGTGAACTGTGTAAGATGTATTTACCTCGAGTGGCCGAAGTAGAAGTTGAAACAATGTTTTCAAAACATTGTCGACAACGCATTCATATGCAAAAATATATAAGGTACAAGGAGGACAAAGAAATACAGAATCGGGCTGAAAAATTACAAAGAAAAGAAACGGCCGAGAAGGAGAACCGTGAGAAAAAGGTAAATGATTAAAAGAATTACATTAATTATTTATCTACACAAAAAGATAAGAAATAATTAAAATTAGGTACACATGGCATGATAAATATGTTTCATTTTTTTACTCTGAGCAGAAGGAGGGTGATGAAGAGGATACTACAGAAAAGGCTTCAAGTGAACAAAAGAAGGTAAAGGAATGTAAGGAAGAAGAGAAAAAAGACAAAGACTGTTCCCTGGTTGAAGAAGAAGAAGGCGAAGATAAGTTATGGGCGGATGTAGACAAGGACCTTGGAGACATTCTAAGGGAGGCTGAATCCGGAAATAAAAGTTCAGACGAAGAGGATGACGTGAACGGTCGTTATGACAGGTAATTTGCTTCTCTTACATAATCATTAAATTTTAATTTAATTAAACAGAGAAAGCTTTTAATCAGTAATGATTATTTAAAAAGATAATTTTTACATATTAGGTTCAAATATAGTGAGAAGAATGGAGAAGAAGGTGGCAAAAAAGAAACGGAAGAAGAAACTATTGCAAAAACCAAGGAAGAGGGAGAAAATAAAAATGGATCCGAAAATTCTTAGAGGAATAGTAATGCATTCATTATTGAAGTCGCCTATATAAGGGTCATTTTACTCATATAGGCAGTACGATCGAGTATAAATCACATGTTCTGTATTAAGTTTATGATAATATTACAGTTTAGGTTAAAGTTATTTTTTATTTTAAATTGAAAGCATACTATACTTAACTGCTATTAATTATTGTTAGAGTAATTGTTTGCTGTGTAATATGTAAGGAAATAGTAATTAATAAATGTGGTTTGTATTAATCGTGCTTCAATACTTTTAAATATACGTATTCATGCATATGAAATCGGTTATCAAATGTGTAATAAGCTGAATGTATACATAATGAATGACAAAAAAAATAACAAGTAAAAGTCAAAAACAGGAAATTTTAATAGTTGTTCATGTAGTACATTAGACGTTTTAGGAAAACTAAGCATGTTACGAGGTTTGAAAATTTAACTAAATTAATAATTTCAACTATTGGCCACTTCCATTTATACTGAAAGTTGTCAACTTTGTATGAAATGGAATAATATATCTTTTTGTGTTGAATTCGTATGAAACAAAATTTAAGGTAACTGATAACGAACTTGTACGCCTAATTGTACTAAGTACTAAGTAATATAAAGATGAACTTATGTAGATGGTATTGTGTAAGAGCATTTGTCACTAAAAATATAATTTAATTTTTTTTTACAAGAATTTTAATGGACATTTATAAGATAATATTAAATAGCTTACATTTTATGAGAAATCGTTTTTATGTAATTTCTAATTGTCCTAGAGTAGAAACACTAATTCTTTGAGTGTTCATAAGCAGTGAGCAATAGAACACATACTCTATTTCAATTTTAAATGAAATACCTATACGTAATTAATAAAATTAGTAACTGAATAGTCGAGTACTATTTTTAGCTATTTCCTGTAGATGACTATGAACTTCATAATAATAGGGACCCTACAAAATAATGTGACATATAATAAATTTCTCAATAGGTAGCGCTGCATGCTCTTGTTACTTTGAAATACTTCAAATTTTGAATGAGTTTTGTTATTTATATATAAATGAACAAATGTGCACTTGCACAGCTCCTAATTTCAAAAGTCATGGAAATGTTAGATTATTTTTAATTTTCCCGTTTTTTTCCCACGATTTGGTGAAGTGTTTATATACATAAATGATGTAACTATTAGTATTTAAAAAATCGAATGAATATGAAATTTTGATCTACGAAAGAAATATGGGATCTTTTTTAATTCTTTCGTAGTTTTAATTTTTGAAATTATCAATGAAAGATGATATTCATTCGTAGTTTCTCAAACGATTTAAAGATGTGTATATCGCATGTAATTATTTATGGGAAAAGAAAATATGAGCGGTTCTTAAAATACACAGGTATTAAATTGACTACAATATTAATTCTAATCATTGATATACTGCGAAAGATTCTTTAAGAAGGAATATACATATGTACATATTAATTTAAATATTAACTTCAATTTAATCATTTTCAGTGAATTAAGAATAAAAAATTTCATAGTATGAATAATATACACACTTTTTTACATAGGTAACGATGAGCGAAACTTACTATTTGTCTGGAGATTATCTTTTGATATAGAAAAAAAGATAAATCCCTTAGGGTATATTTAAATTTCGCCTGTGTTTATTAATAAATTCGCCATATTGTTCAGATCAAAAGCATCGGAAAGGTACTTTGATTATTAGACAGATGTAGGTAGGTATTTATTATTTATACAAGTTGCGATATTCATTATTAATATTTTTATGAGATTGTAGGAGCCATATAATTTTGCTACATTTTTCGATTGCATATGTCATTGAAATTTATTGCTTGCAAATTATAGTCGGCAGTACCTGTTTCTCGCAATCGTAAAACCGCTTAATGACTTTTAATGTCGCGGAAACTCGTCTTCATAAAACTGACGCAAAAATATATAGCTCAATCAATACAAATCTCAACGCGCAACGTATTATTTAAAACTACTAACGTCCGTGATTACCCAGTTTTTGATTGCAATTTTTTCGACTTAAGTTCATTAAACAACATAAAATCTCTAATTTATATGTGTGATATCTTTTAAATTACTATCATCGACAAGGAATTGTATTACGGCCTTATTGTGATTTAAATCACTAAAAAGAAATGTTACCGAATTTAAACTGACTCTTTTAAATACACATTTAGATACATTGTATCAAATTTCGAATTATAATTGGTAAAAAGGCACAGGGCGTATACACAGTAATGTGCACCATCAGTGTGAGCACACATGGGGACTAGACAAGGCAAAAAGTTCTTTATCTACTGACATAAAACTAATTTTGTCTTTTGACTTGCAATAAAGAAAGTGATAACCTATATATTTGACTTTATGTTAATTTGATTAAAAATAATTTTTAATGAATATAAAAAAAAATTTAATCTGCTGTTTTAATTTAAATGAAGCACTTTAAGAAGCTTTTAATGACGGTTAACATTTACTTATATTCAAGCATTAATGTGAAACTAATTCAATTTTCACCTACTACAAATTACCTCAAATTAATAAGGAAAACTTGCTGCTGCTGTAACACCCTCGCCGAGAATCGAACCTGGCACCTTTAGCTTTATGCACCACTAATCTGACTGTCTTAACTTAATTATTTTTAAATATAAAGTAGAAAAATATGCGGCGTAACATCAGGGGGGAGGGGGTTTTACAAATGTGACTACTTGTGGCAAAAACGGGGGGAGAGGTTTAAAAATCATAAAATTTGTGTGACGTAATTTATGGATGGCTCCGTTTCGAGGTATTGCTGAAATGNCAAATGGTCCTCAAATTGCAGAAAAAAACAAATTTGTGCAAATAATGCTCGTCAATCATATCAATTTAACAATAGTAACGAATCAAAAGCTTTAGGTATAATATGGGATTATTCATTCGATACGCTTCAATTTTCCATACATAATTTTTAAATTTTCCATTGAAAATTGTTGAATTTAAAGTTCGACCTTTTAGGGAATGAAATAGTACAGGGTACTTGAAGGAAGTAATGAATATCGAAAAAACCTCTGAGGACATTCTTGTAGATCCCTCTTTTCAAACAGTGGAAAACAGTTTCCTTTTTTATATTTTTGGAGTTAAAATCTAGTAAAGCAAACAGAAAATTTCATATACAAAAAATAGTTTTTCGTTTAGTCCTGCGTATTTGTTTTGTTCAGAAAAATTAGCTTAATCTCCCATGCGTCAAAAATCTTATCTAGAATTGTACAGAGGAGGATAGAAAAAAGGACGAAAGAACTATTAGGGGAAGGTCAATTTCGGTTCAGAAGAAATAGAGGAGCCCGGTAGGCCATTCTAGCTTTACGGGTAACAATAAAGAAATCGATAGAAAAAGGAAAGAGTGCGTACATAGGATTTGCAGATTAAGAAAAAGCTTTTGACTATGTTAAATGGGATAAAACGTTAAATATACTTAAAAATGTAGGGACGAGTTACAGAGATAGAAGAGTGATACTTAGTTTGTAAAAAGAGCAACAGGCAGTGATAAAGTTGGAGCGGCAACGTATATATTAGGAAGGGAGTCAAACAGGGATGCACATTGTCATTGCTACTTCTTAATCTATACTTCGAAGACGCGGTCAACATCATTAAGCACATTATTGCTGTAGGGATAGATATAGAAGGCCAAAAGATTAGTGTATATGCTTAGATTTGCAGATGATGTAGCAGTATTAGCATCTAACAAGGAGGAGTTAGAGATAGCTTTAAATAAAATGGAAGTGGTATTGACAACAATACATCAGGCACAGTAATATATACGTTACTTACTTTTTCTACAGTTACTGTTATCGGTAAAACAGCGGCATAAAAGTTTGTTTTCTCAGTATCGCGAGAGTGAGAAAAGACATACAAATAAATCATGACGAGGATGCGGATTCTTGTGGATCAGCCGCAACTGAAGATTTGGATGAGGATAACCGTCACAACCCTAATACATACTCAAGGAACCAAAAGGATACATGTTTGGGTAAAACTTTTGGTCACAAAATTTAAATCAGTGCTGATCAAGTTGTTTTTTTTGGCAAGGTGAACATTATCGGGCAAGATTCCAGAGCTGCTAAACATTATTTATTTTCTGAGTTGTACAATATATGGGATAGAGTACTTTGACGTATGTATTCCAGCTAATTTGAGCCGACGGTCAGTTTGTAGGTGCTAAAGGTACGTAAAAACATCGCTTATTTTTCTTGTGGTGATGGCTTTTACATAATGTTTCACAGAATATTGTTAAAAATTAACAATCAATACTATCAAACCCTTTCCACTGACGGTAATTTCTGCCAAATGCTTCAAAGTTCGTGAAAGGATCGTAATTTTATTTATAGTCTGAGTCTTCATTTTTACATTTAATACGTAGAGAACTATTTCAATACTTTTTGTAAGTATTAGCCAGACCAAACATTCCCCAGACGGAATTAAAATGTCGCTGTGTTATAATCTCATGTACCTAATTAGTGCGCTTACGCTTATACATACAGCGACATTTTAATTGTGTCTCGGGGTTGTTTGACCCTTACAAATGGTCAGGACACTTATAAAAAGTATTGAAATAGCTCCCTAAGTATCATATTTAAAAATGAAGACTCAGTGTGTGGCAGTGTTTATTATTAATTTTTAACAGTATTCTGTGAAACATTATGTAAAAGTAACCACTTTAAGAAAAGCGGGAAATGTTTTTACGTATCTTTAGCACCTTATATCTGCAAATTGGACCACGGTCTAAGTTAGCAAGTACGCATACGTTCAAAGTACATA
Source organism: Agrilus planipennis (assembly GCF_000699045.2). Classification (NCBI taxonomy): domain Eukaryota; kingdom Metazoa; phylum Arthropoda; class Insecta; order Coleoptera; family Buprestidae; genus Agrilus; species Agrilus planipennis. The sequence continues at coordinate 1,656,308 of NW_020439094.1, forward strand.
CTAACATTACTCTATCCCACCTATTTTGTTACGCAGAACATAAGTAATGTCTGGCGATTCTGGGATCTTCGACTATTTCATAGATCGCTGAAAATATGTATAGGCTACTGATCAGTAAATACTGTAAAAACATTGAATTGTAAGTACAAAGTCAAAATAAATAGAAAATCCCACTAGCCTCCCGGAGTTGCTGAAAAATAACGTCGAAGGTTGCATTAGAAGTATCTGTAGTTAGTCTTGTCTGGGTGGGATAGGATAAATCAACAACGTGTTTTCAAATATAGGAATAACAAATTTGGTTCATGGAATAGGTTAATTTTTAATTTAGAATCCTTATCGGTGAGCGTATGGGGGTTGCGGTTCGCTTTGGAAATAAATAAAAATAAGCAGTATGATTTTCAGTAATATTAAGCGAGAGACTGAATTTATACATGATTTGAAATCCTCAGTCTGGTAATGATTTCAAACCGCTGAAATCTCTTAAATAGATAACACTGAACAGTTGTCAAATGTACTTACAGTGAGATGTATTAATAGTAACGGCATATTCGTGGAATCTCTGGAAATGTTTTCGAAAGTAAATTAAGAGAGGGGATGAAGATATCCTCTAAGTAGACAAAACTAAAATCTAAATCCGAAAGAATCTTTTGATCTTTTGAGCTGCATATAGGGAAATCCATACTTGTAAATTTGAAGATCCAAAAAGGATTAATAACGACTGTTGTTGGAAGATTTTGAGGTGCACAAGAAGTTGATGGTAGGTTTTAGTTAAACCCTATTGTAACCTATAGTTGTGAAGAAATATGAGAAATCTGGCGACTCGGTTAAAATCATTATTAATCCACATGAGATTGCGATCCGTGCGTAGCTTTTCTTATCGTACACAGGGCTTTTCAATTGTCAACAAATCTCTCGATCACTCATGTGTTGAAAGTTCTGTTTCGAGGCGGCTATAATTATGCCGGAAAAATGATTGAAATCGGCAGAAAATTGTGGGTGACACGAACAATGATTATTGTGAAAATTCGTTGCGCGTAAATCAAATTTGTGTGTAAGCAACATCCTAATATGGAAAAAATTAGGCTATGTAACACTTTTCTTTCGAAATCATCGAGCAAGGCTTGCACTCTCTGCAAATGATAAGGTTACAGCAACTGTTTCTTTAAAATTTGCGACACTGTCACATGACAGGAGCGAACATTCGCTGTTGTTTTGCGTGTACTATTTTGAGGATTGTCTTCTTTAAAATTGCGGGTTTCGTCCCTAATACAGACGCGATACGGTTGAAACCCGCAAATACGTATCATTTCTCATTATCAACTGTTCTACATTGACTGATCTGCACTAATATTGATGTTGTATTGCTGAATTAGTTTACTGAACTGTACATTGATTGCCTCATACAAGGTTTAAACGTTAAAAGAATAAACGGCTACTAGAGTTTGGCTGTTAACATAAACATCATGATTCACACTTAATCTAATCTTACAAATAATCTATACAAGAGCTAAAAAATACGAAACAAATACCACACTGATGCTGGTAACCACCAGCTGATTGAGTGCAGCGTTGCGGGCCGTATTTCTCTACCAGGGCCGAAATTGAATTTACCTGTACTTTCAATTACATTTTTCCTTAAAATGGTAAACATTCGGACATACAAACATTTACTTAATATTAATGTTTTATACTTCCCTATCACCTCCTGCAAGCTCGGTAGGTTCCTTTGATCTGTCAGGGTTTATGTGCGCTGAACTGCCATATACGAGGACGGTTCAATAGCGTTACCGAAGTGTTTAGATATAAAACGTATGTGTACTGTGACCTTACGATGACACTCTGTACAATCCAGCCCCTGCTTAGCGGGGAACTCATAAGCGTCGGCAGAAGAGTGATGTACGGGCGTGGCTGGGAAGTGAACCTACTGTATAGAATCTTTATACTGCGCTCGCGATGTACATTACGCGTCCCTATGTAGTTTCTACTCTTATCTCTAGTTTCTAGAGTTTGGGTTGATTCTCTTTTTCTGTGGTGTATTGAGCGCTCATTGCTTACGTCTTACGACAGACAAAGTTTTAAAACCTAATAACATCATAGGGACTCATTAAAAGCGGTCTTTTTCAGGTACCTATAAATGATGTCTTAAATCCGACACAAGCAACCGTGTTGTGGTTCAGTTCGGATAACCTAATTCTAAATGTAGTTTTTTAAAATATAACGCATTGTTCTGCTGTATTTATAGATTTATTCTCATTCACCTTTTTAGCAAATCTTTTGTCATTGAGAAATAGTGGGGTAGAACCGCAGAATCATTGTAGAATATTCAATGATACCAAAAATATAGACAACCATTTTTGAAAATATGTTACATTTTGTCAATTTTTCGTTTTTGGGGTAAGTTTGTTAATAGAGTATAATACCAGGATTGTTTTTAAAAGATGCTTCTCAGCTAATTAGGCTTTACGGGTTGTTGAAATCAATGTCGTATTCTTCAAAAAATTTAACGTCAAATATACTTCGTTTAGTTTCTGTAACGATGTGACCTTAGTTTGACCGGCGTAAAGTAGAAAAGAACAGCACTAGGCCAGAAAAGAAAGGAGACAACTCTCGGCCAAACTCTTAACCGGTGAGGAGCGTATAATCCGTACAGCACTGCACGGAAAAATTGACCATTTTATCCACTACAATTGCATTGCTCAAATGTGCTGTTATTGGTACCAATTACTACTGAAAATATCAACGAGATGTTTCTTTATATTTGAAGACATATTAAAGGCCTTAACGCTTGTTTTCGACTCGCACCACCATTCATGATTGAACGAAACTTTTGGCAGGTACTGTATGAAAAAGTTTGTTTAATGAACCAGAGTCGAGAGTATAATGAGCTTTTTTCTCCCTACCTACGATTTTGCCAGCGCGCATCCAAGACATTAGAAGGGGCACATCGCTAGAGAAAGTAAATGAAGTGTAGAAAAATGCTCAAATTTTTCAAAAATACAAAAATTATTGTAGACTAATGAGAATTTTCCCTGTAAGATATTTACCTTATAAAAGATAATAAAAAAATTAGAAGAACTAATGGGTTTGCTTTTAAATATGTATTTATTAGGAATCTGAAAGTGAATTTCACTTTTACCTACTATTATTTTTCCTTACCTAAAAAGTGTTTTCCTTCGAATTCCATATTCAATTTTTTCTTGCTAACGATAAGAAGACATGCCCTGAAATTTGCATTTTATTTATTATAACTCATATAAATACATATTTGTATTTATATATTTTGATGGTGGTGATGAGAAAAAAATTAACAATATGGTTTATCATTTATTTAAATTAAAAAATGAAACAACTTCTTACATGAATAGCTTTATTTTAAGTACACATACTGTACAGAATACTTATTCAACGTGAAATTTTAACACGTATTTAATATCGATAATAACTCTAAATCGTTTTTATATAATAATATATTTTACAATTGTAGAAATAAATAGGTAAAACATAACAGGATATCATTTATATTAGTAACTAGTACAGTAAAAATCACTTTGTATATTGGAAATTGCCAATACATGAATTCCTAATTTTCTCTTCACCTTCGTCTCGTGTCGTCTTTAAGTTTATACTTCACTTTGCATACAGTGCATCGACGACGATTCTTGGGATAATTCGTCTAGTGAAGAATCTGGAATTAAATTTTATTTAGAGTGCAAGCTAATAGAATTATCTGTTTATTAATTTAATGTTGACATTTGTTTATATTACTTTTTGTTTAAATAGGTACTTCATAAAATTGAAAGTTCTGTGCAATCGCTGGTGGTATATATATGCTGTTAATAAAAAATTATAAAGTACATTCTGCCCTTTTTTTAAAAAATTAAGACCTATTGTATCCCTCTATGCTATAACAAAACCAGCTTTACATGCAAATATTTTGTCACCGGTCATCAGTTAAGCATTTAAAGCGTCCTCGGAGTTATAATCCGTTCACTTAGAGAAAGGTACATCATGAACGATGAGCACAAACGAATATCAGTCGTAGGCGGAGGGAACAGCCGAATATGGTCGACGGTTTGCAGTCAGATGTTAATCCAACAGCGCAGAGTTAGACTAATGGCCGACTGTGTACAAGGTCTGTTCAAAAAGTATCGCGAATTTTGAATTTCCCTGGGTTATGTCCATTCGATTTTCGATTTTTTTGTGGCGTTATATTGGTACTTATGTCCCTCACTTATACCGACAAGTTCAGCCATGTTGAATGTTCAGTTAATTTTTGATAGCTGCTCTGCTTGCACGGCTCGTCTCCGACTTTTTCCCATTCCAAAAAATGGATCAAAGAATCTGTATCAAATTTTGTGTGAAAAAAAAAATTGAGTGCGCGGACGTATTCCGAATGTTGATTGTGACATATGGTGAAGCTACCTTGGACCGAGGCAACCTTTGTCAGTGGTACAAAATGTTCTCAGACGACCGAGAAGATGTGAACGATGATGAGCGTGCCGGACACCCTAGCACGTCAACATAGACGAAAACACTGGTGAAGTAAAGAAAATGGTATTGACTAATCGTCAAATCACCGTTAGAAGTTGCTGAGAACCTAAACATATCGATTGGGTTCTGTCATTCGATTTTTCCAATAGTTTGGGCATGAGATGGGTTGTCCAGAAATTGGTACCAAAATTGCTCAATTTCGACCAAAAACTGCATCGCATTAACATTGCTAAGGAGCTGTTGGACAGAAGGTCATAACTGGTGACGAATCATGGGTTCATGGTTATGAGGTAGAAACCAAAGCTCAATCATCCCAATGGAAGCTGCCGCACTAGCCAAGACCGAAAAAAGCGCGAAGTTAGGTCGAATGTGAAGGTTTTGCTTACATTTTTCTTCGATTTCTGGAGCGTGGTGCATCATGAGTTCTTGCCCAGATTTGTGGAAGAACAAAAATAGGCTTTTGCACCATGATAACGCCTTTGCTCACACATCGTTGCTTGTGCACAAATTGGTGGTCAAAAACAACATACTAATAATGCAGCAGCCACTGTATTGCTCTGATCTGGCTTCCTGTGATTTTTTTTCAGTGGCTATGACTTTATTGCATTTATTTATTTTACTCTAGAGGGGCCGTTTTGTACCTTTTTATAGTATCAAGACAATTGAAGACACTCTTATGATACTTTTCTCTATTAAAGTTGATTGTGTGTTTCTAGCTTTTTTATTCCGATCAAAGCCTTTGATGTTGTAAATAACTTTACTCCCACTGGAACAATTCACGCAAATCGATCAGGCATGGTGCACCTTTCTATAAGTAAACGGACTTCACTCATATAATGAAGAATTTTAAATTCGATAAAATAATAATACTACAAGATAATTTTGTTAAATTTGTACGTTAAAATTTTATAAACAAATATTTTTAACTTGTTATATTTCAAAAAGATCATATTAGCCAGTCTTTATAAAAGAATATATATATATTATTAGACGACTTACAAATTTACGTCCAATTTACGGAAAATTTCAAATTTTCTTTAAACTTTATGGTATTGTTGTCTTTTCAATTTTTATAAATATCGCAGCATTGGTTTTGTTTGTCACCACTACGTCTTATCACACATTGCATCACTGTTTCAGTAAAAATATCTATTTGAAAACATTATTTACGATATAAGTGATTAGAAAAAACAAACTCACCAGGGTGGGAAAAAAGAGGCGGGGTAGTTTTGGAATTTTGTTGTTGAAACGAATACGTCAAGTGAAGATTTATATGGTGTCGGCCGAAACCATTTGAATCGTTGCTATTATTGTTATGCACTGAAATAAAGGAAGAATAAATAAATCACCATTTAAAAGTTATGCGTCTATATTAATGATACTGATAAATTTTTAAGTCAGATATATTATTAGATGTTACTTGTTATCTGCTTACTTTGGGTCTTTACTTTGCCATTGTGCATATGTTTCTTTTGTCGCGCCCGAGAATTTTGAAACCAAACTTGGGTCACTCTTTTGCTAAGTCCTGTGATTTGAGCAATTCGTTCTAAGTCTTGACCATCAGGATTTGAATCCAATTGAAAATTTGCCTGCAGAACTTGCAACTGCTCTTCGGTAAAAGTCGTCCGCACTCTTTTGGCCTTATTCTTGTGAAATCCATCAGCATCACAACCATCTGTAAAGCAATAAAACCACCATATAAAAAGATTATCTTCCAAGCCCATTAATTGTGAACTAACTTTGATAGAATTGAAAAAAGCATTGCAGAAGCAGAGCAAAATCTCACTATATACCATAAATTATAAGAGATAGGTATACTTCATTTACTTTCTCTAGCGATGTGCCCCTTCCAATATCTTGGATGCGCGCTGGCAAAATCGCAGGTAGGGAGAAAAAAGCTCATTATACTCTCGACACTTGTTCATTAAACACACTTTTTCATAAAGTACCTGCCAAAAGTTTTGTTCAATCATGAATAATAGTGCGAGTCGAAAACAAGCAATAAAGCCTTTAATATGTCTTCAAATATAAATAAACATCTCGTTGATATTTTCAGTAGTAAATGGTACCAATAACAGCACATTTGAGCAATGCAATTGTAGTGGATAAAATGGTCAATTTTTCCGTGCAGTACTGTACGGATTATACGCTCCTCACCGGTTAAGAGTTTGGCCGAGAGTTGTCTCCTTTCTTTTCAGGCCTAGTGCTGTTCTTTTCTACTTTGCGCCGGTCAAACTGAAGGTCACATCGCTAGAGAAACTAAACGAAGTATACGTTCGATACTATTTTTGAATATGTGACATAATCCGAAAAGATGTAGAAGAATTTTATAGGCAAACGATTGGACATTGATTTGCAAATCTTCTAATTAAAAAAGCAGCCGTGTACTGTTTGAGATTAGAATAGCAAAAGTTTCGTACCATCCGACGAGGTGGTGCCTCCATCTAGGGTTTCCAGATAGTGTGCCTTGCACAAGACCCTATCTTCGTGAAGGGCAAATTCCTCTCCTGTGGAAAGCTGTCGATGACACGCCGCACAGGCGAAACAGGCTAAATGATAGACGTGTTCTCGCGCCTTTCGTACCCAATCGCTCGAGGAAATCCCCCTCGCACAAACTGAACACTTTGCTCCGAAACTTCTGAAAAGGAAAACGTGATCTTGTTACCAGAAGTTTACGCTCGACTGATTGAAACTTGGAAAATCGAATTGTTTGCTGAATATAGCATACATACATTTATATAACGTTAGATATACCAATTCTGCAGTTCTCATTCAGAAAATCTCTTGCTTACTAAATTGATTTTAGCAGAAAACTCGAGACAAATATTCAGAAAAATCGACATATAATAAAAATTAATAAAAACAGTCTGGTGTAGTATGGAGATTTAATGAGCAGTGGCGGAGTAACACTGGGGGTAAAGGAAAAGGGGCCGCTTCGGACTTCTAGTCCTGGGGGACTTCTAAATTTCGATATCCTTTTTAATAAAATCCCAATTATGGTCCAAATATGTTCAGCGCCTAATAAGCGTAAAGAGCAGTTTGGATTTTGGAATTGTATATGAATAAATACATTATAAATTTACTTGATGTATCTATACATTATAAACAATTTCTGGACATCGTTGAAATCTCCTTTACGATATCCTTTTGATGTCTCGGTTAGGGAAAGCGTCAATGCATTGAATTATATAAAAAGAAAACGTTACACTGTTTTCCACTAATGGTATACGTTATTGCATCTACCTTCTACCATACTACCACAATAACCAACATATTGATAAATTCGTTCGTCTTTTTATGATAATTCTCGATTCTTTGAGCACGAGTGAACCATAAGTTTTTCAACACTATAAAACAACTTAAAAATTGAATTCATTTAACGACGGGCCAACCAAGATTAAATCATAATGTGATGTTGCATATTTATTATGATCTCGAAAAATTGATGGACGAAATCAATTTAATAGGCGATATGGGTTAAAAGACACCTTCCTAGCCATGAAGGTCTGGTCAGAGACATATTAGAGGCAGAAACGGAAGTTAGGAAGGGAAGAGGTAGACCTAGATTAATAGAATAAATATTCGGGCTATAGGGCCATGGTCTAAGTGAACTATTCTGGACAGAATTTTTATTCTACTATGGATTGAGGTCGTGAAAGCCTTTGTTCAAATAGTTAAGGATGTGGGTTGTCCTAGTTTCAATCAAATAATTTTGTCTCTGTGATTATTGGGAAAATAATAATAATATGAACTTAAACTTTTTTATTTACTACAAAAAAATAGGAACATTTTGCAATGTTTAAATTATACGTGTAATTTAAATTAAAGTAAAATTATTATTAAAATAAATTAAGTTCAAATGTTTGGATGAATTTTTGTGAACAACCCAACATTAAACAATAATTGTTGTAAGTCAGCCGCTAACAGAGCAATGTGTGCTGGTACAAAATATAATTATATACAGGTCATAGAAAAGAGTGGAGGTGCGTGTCCAACCAGTCTTAGGACTGACGACCTTATGTGAATCGTTGCTATTATT